>NW_015174957.1:33515-39147 GCF_001447785.1 Gekko japonicus | reverse complement strand
TGACACTGTCTAACCATCTCATCCTTTGCCGTCCCCGTCTTCTTTGACCTTCAATCTTTCCCAGCATCAGGGTCTTCTCCAGTGAGTGCTCCCTTCTCATTTGGTGGCCAAAGTATTTGAGCTTCAGTTTCATTATCTGGCCTTCCAGGGAACAGTCAGGGTTGATTTCTTTTAGGATTGACTGATTTGATCTTTTTGCAGTCCAAGGGACTCTCAAGAGTCTTCTCCAGCACCATAGTTCAAAAGAATCTATTCTTCGGCGCTCGGCCTTCCTTATAGTCCAGCTCTCGCAGCCATACATGACTACTGGGAATACCATTGCTTGGACCATGCGTATTTTTGTTGGCAGGGTGATGTCTCTACTTTTTATCATGCTGTTTAGGTTCGCCATCGCTTTCCTCCCAAGGAGCAGGCGTCTTTTAATTTCATGGCTGCAGTCACAGTCTGCGGTGATCTGGGATCCCAGGAACGTGAAGTCTGTCACTACTTCCACAGCTTCCCCTTCTATTTGCCAAGGAGTGATGGGGCCGGATGCCATGATCTTAGTTTTTTTGATGTTGAGCTTCAAGCCCACTTTTGCGCTCTCCTCTTTTACTCTGAGCAAGAGGCTCTTTAGGTCCTCTTCACTTTCTGCCATTAGAGTGGTATCGTCTGCATATCTGAGGTTGTTGATCTTTTCCCCAGCAATCTTAATTCCTGCTTGTGATTCATCTAGGCCAGCATTTCGCATGATGTACTCTGCATATATATTAAATAAGCAAGGTGACAGTATACATCCTTGTCGTACTCCTTTTCCTATGCTGAACCAATCAGTTGTTCCGTATCCGGTTCTAACTGTCGCTTCTTGGCCCTTATACAGGTTTCTCAAGAGACATGTGAGGTGGTCTGGTACTCCCATCTCTTTAAGGACCTGCCATAGTTTGTTGTGATCCACACAGTCAAAGGCTTTAGCATAGTCAATGAAGCAGAAGTAGATGTTTTTCTGATACTCTCTTGCTTTCTCCAGAATCCAGCGAATGTTGGCAATTTGATCTCTAGTTCCTCTACCTCTTCGAAACCCAACAACAATAAAGATGTTCATATCGGCAAGATAAATACAAATTCCTTATGTGCTGAAGCAGCCATGTGCATGCAGAAGCAGACTGAAATCAAACACCTTTAGATTAGTTTTCCCCATCATCACATTTCCCTGCAGCTGGCAACCTTAGACCCAAAACAGATCCTGCTGTACCTATAATGTGTCATGGGGAAGTGGGCGTTAGGAATATGAGGACCATATCTATTCTGCTCAGTTGTTGGGCACAGGTGCAATAATAATCACAGACAGAGTAACAATTCAGTTCCTGCTTAAGTCTGCTAAAGCTTAAGTCTGCTAAAGCTTAAGGGTACCAAGACTCAGTAGGGGTGGGAGATTGATTAAGAAGGTCCACCCCATAGCCTGATGGATCCAACAGGTTTTCAGACAGCACTGGAGAATTTCCCTGCTGACATGGCTGGTGCTCCAGTTGACTCCACCGGATGAGGAGACAACCAAGGCAACTGACAAGAGCCCAGGTAGTCCCTTGGCTTACTGAGGGGCTGTGGACAACAAAAAGACAGGGGAGAAAGCTAGAGTGATTGTGGAGAAAGATTCAGGACAAATCTGACAAGAGCTCATTTGAAAGCCTACTCCATGGCAATGACGGAGCCAAACAAGCAATACGTTTCTGCCACCACTGCATCCACACAGAGTACACATACAGAACTCTTTCTGGGACCTACTGGGTTCTGGTCAACAGGGGAGCCCACTGTGATCATTTTGCTAAGCACTCTGCAGATAGAACCTCTCACATTCATTCCAACTTGGATTCCACATTAGTAGCAACAGGTTTGGATGACTCCAGGGTACTAATTTGTCCAGTTGTGTGGGACACACACCTTTCAGTTTGTACTGTCTGAGGACAGGGATAGGATTCATGGAAGTTTGAGATCTATCACCTGTTTGTATGACCACAGCTCCTCCTGGCTGCTTAAATCTGCCAGGGGGGCTTAGCAGACTGGGTCCAGGAGACAGTAAATGCCTCCCTGAGTGACAGGATGGTCACTCCTGCTTTGAAATGGCCAGTAATGCAACCACTTCTTAAGAAAACTACTCTGGACCAAGGAAAGTTGAACATACCATTCTGCCTCAAGGGATGAGACAATCCAGAATTTTAAAAAGATACAGTGCTGAAAAATGGAACCTCCATGTTGGATAGCACTCAATCAGCTACTGGGGAAGAGCTGAGGACAGCTATGACTAGCACTACTCTTAATGACAAAACTGGACTAAAGCCAAAGGGATGTTCATCTGTTGATGTGGATGGATGCAAAAGGAAAGTCCAAACCTGTTCAACACATATAACAACATGGATAGTGAGAAGTATGACTCAAGGTAAGCTTGAAATCATTAAACAAGAAATGGAATGTTTAAAAATTGCAATACTGTGACTGAGAAGCAGATTGGATTAGGACATTTTCAGTCAGAAAATTACAAAGTGTTTTACTCAAAGAATGACAAACACAGAAGGACAAACACTTCACTCTAATAGTGAAGTGAGATGTAGCACAGGCAGTCAGGACGTCTGACCAAATAATATCAGTCTTCATGCAAAGTCTATCAGTATAACCATCATTCAAGTTTATGCACCAACTACAGATGCTGATGAGGAAGAAATTGAAAGGTCTTATACAAGTGTCCAGGAAGGAACTGATCACACACCTAAACAAGATCATAGGAGACTGAACACAGAAGGAGAAAACAAAGCAGAATCAAATAGTGTTGTAAGATTTGTGCTAGGAGCATGAAATGAAGTAGGAGAGCAGCAGAATTCTGTGAAGAAAACAATGTGTTCATTGCAAACACATTTCAGGCAACCAAACAGGCAACTGTATGCATGGACATCACTGGACGGCCAATATAGAAATCAAGTAGATTACATAGTTGGAAGCTCTTTTCTCTATCTGCTAAAACAAAACCAGGAGCCAATTGCAGTACCCATCATGAACTGTCAATACTGAACAATAGAATAAAGCTGAAGAAAAACATCAAAACATTCATAGTGCCAAAATACAATCTAAGTAACATTCCTGAAGAGTTTAAAGACCTTGTCAAGAACAGATTTGCATTACTAAATTCAACAGAATGTGAACTGGAAGAACTATGGGTTGAAACCAGCCCCATAGCTAAGGAGTTTTGGGGGAGGGGGCCCACCTGTGTGGGGGGGCCATCAGCCAATCAAATCAAAGTTAATTAAATTAACTTCGATTTAATTGGTGGGACTAAGGAAGCCCTGGCTGCGACCGAGGGGGGAGGAGAGCGCTGCCACCAACAGCAGGGACAGCCCTGGCACCGCGGACGAGCCCTCGGGTCTTGCAGGCGCGCCAGGGAGCTCTCTCTCGCTGTCTCTCCACTTTTCTCAATGACTGGCCACCAGCGAGCACCCTGCCGAACTTCTCCACCTCCCTCCCTCCCTCTCAGGGTGGACATTGGCGCGGAGTCACTGGATGTTGAGCTGAGGGCAGCAACGGGAGGAGGGGGAGCCGAGGATTGGAGAGGGGCACATAAAAACCACGGGGGGGCCAAGCCCCATGGGCACTATGGGCCTGGTTGAAACTAGAGATATTACCAAGGAAGAATGTGCAAAGACTGTTCCTGTAACCAAAAGAAAAGAAAAGCCTCCACAGATGGCTGGTGAAACTCTTAAAATTGCTAAGGACAGACGAGAATCAAAAGTAAAAGTCGAAACTCTTAAAATTGCTAAGGACAGACAAGAATCAAAAGTAAAAGTTGACAGAACCAATCAAAAGCCTAAATGCAGCATTCCAGCAACTCACACATAGAGAAAAGAGCTATTATAATAACAAGTGTAAAGAAATAGAAAAACAACAACAAAAAAGGAATAACATGAGATCTGTTCCGCAAGATCCAAGAAATCAAAGGGAAATCTAAAGCACAGTTAGGCATGCTGAAAGATCAACATGAAAAAACATTAACTGAACAGCACAAAATAAAGAAAAAATGAAAATACACAGAAGAATTATACAAAAGACAAAAGGATGACAGATTCCTTCTAAGAAAAAGTGTGGCTTCCCAAAGTTCCATCTTGTCCCTTGGGCTTTTCAACATCTATGTAATGCAGCTGGAAGAAGTCAGAGAAACAAATCACCAGAAGTAAATGCTATATCAATAGAACTATTCCAAGCCACAGAAATGGAGTCCATCAAAATCTTAACAAGATTGTGCCAACAAATATAGAAAACAAAACTATAGCCCACAGACTGGAAATGCTCAATTTACACCTCAATTCCAAAAGAAGGAGATGTCAAACACTGCAGCAACTATCAAACTATCACATTAGTTTCTCATGTGAGTAAAGTGATACTCAAAATCTTACAGCAAAGACACTTACCATATATGGAATGCGAAATGCCAGATGCTCAAGCTGGGAGTCAGAAAAGGAAGAGGCACTAGAGATCATATTGCAAATTTACATTGGTTACTAGAGCATACAAGAAAACTTCAGAAGAAAACCAGTTTACTGCATGGATCATGAAAAGCTATGGTTGGCTTTAAAGGAAACGGGTGTGCCACAGCATCTGACTGTTTTGATGTGCAAACTATACACCAGTCAAGAAGCCACTGCTAGGAGAGAATATAGAGAAACAGAATGGTTTCCAATTGGCAAAGGATAAGGATGCATTTTATCTCCCTATCTCTTCAATCTGTATGCAGAACACATCGCAAAGAAAACTGGATTAGATTTAGGTGAAGGTGGAATGAAAATTGATGGAAGGACCATTAACAATTTGAGATATGCAGATGATACCAAATTAGTGGCAGAAAACAGTAAAGATTTGAAATGACTACTGCTGAAGGAGAAAGTGCTAAAGCAGGATTACAGCTGAAAATCAAGAACACAAAAGTAATGACTACTGAGAAATTACACAACTTTAAGGTTGACAATGAAGAAACTGAATTGTTGAAGATTTCTGTTCCTTGACTCCATTGATCAAAAGGGAGACTGCAACCAAGAAATCAGAAGGAGATTGAGACAAAGGAACTAGAAAATATACTTCAATGTAAGGATGTGTTGCTGGCGACCAAGATCACATTAATCCATGCCATAGTATTCCCCATTACTATGTATCAGTGTGAAAGCTGGACAATGATGAAAGCTGACTGGAAGAAAGTTGATTAATTTCAAATGTGGTTTTGGAGGAGAGTTTTACAGGTAACGTGTACCACCAAAACAACAAACTAGGGAGCGGTGGCTCAGGCAGTTCAACGCCTACATTAACAACACTAGCGAACAGCCACTATGGCTGTTCGAGACCCACCACGGCCAGGGTGAGCTCCTGGCCCAAGTCCCAGCTCCCGCCCACCCAGCGGCTCGAAAGCGTAACCGCAAGTAGACAAATGGGTACCTGCCCTAGGTTGGCAGGGGGCACCCTCCCTCCTGATGGTGTGTGCCAGGAGGGTTGGCGGCGACGGCGGCGATACTGCAGCGGAGCAGAGGCGACCCGTGGATGCGGCGGCGACGGAGACCGGATGGAGGCGGAGCTACGCTGGCGGGCCGGCAGCGTGGCGGCGTGACGATGCAGTGCGGCGGAG
>NW_015174957.1:30701-33311 GCF_001447785.1 Gekko japonicus | reverse complement strand
TGAAGGCAGCAGAAAAAGAGGAAGACCCAACATAACCCAGCACTTAACACGCACACAGTCTCAAATGTACCATTCTTGATCAAGGTGATTGAATGAATGGTGGCTGGCCAACTTCAGAGATTCCTGAATGAAGAAGTTTGTTTAGATCCATTCCAATCTGGTTTCAGGCCTGGTTTATGAGACTGAAATGGCCATCACTGGTGGATGCCGGGTGCTGGGAGATGAAAGGCGAGTGTGATCCTGTTAATTCTCCTGGAATTCTTAGCAGATTTTGATACCATCAAACATGGTATCGTTCTGGATCGCCTTTCGGGTCTGGGATGCATTGTTCGGCAGCAGCAGATTTCAGACAGTGGTGCTGCAAAACTGCTGTTCTGTCCCATGGCCTTTGGCCTGTGTGGCTTCCCAAGGTTCCATCTTGTCCCTTGGGCTTTTCAACATCTATGTGATGCAGCTGGAAGAAGTCATCTGGAGATTTGGGCTGAACTGCCACCAGCATGCACATGACACTCAGTTCTATCTCACACTATCAGCAGATCCCAGGGAGGCTGTGGAAACTGTGAATGGGTGCCTGGAGGCAATTTTGGGATGAATAGGCAAGCTGAAACTTAATCCTGACAAAATGGAGATTTTTTTGGGGGGGGGGGGCTGACCCAGGAAATGAGTTATCCCTGTTCTGGATGGACTTGCAACTCCAGTAAAATCTGCTGCCACCAGGAAATTTTAAGGATTTCCAAACCTTTATGCTTTTACTTTTGCTCTTACTCGTTTGGTAGACCGAGTTCAAGGCTTACGAGGAACCATGTCGTCCTGGGAAGTATTTCTTTCAGAGCTGGTATACTTGAATGAAAGAGGATTTATTGAAATAAAGCTTAAATAATAGGGTAGTACAATGTAACTAGTAATGGGTAAATACTGAACAATTGCTTTGGTATCGCACACAATCTTCTCTCTCTCTGACAGGGGACTTTCTATGTAACTTTGTAACACTTGTTTATCTCAATGCCATATACGTTTACTGTTTCACTCCAGTCTGTTATGACTCACAGACTTTCCTATAACTTTTCTTTACTTTTTCCTAGACATTCAGCTTTTAGATTTCTTTCCCTTTTCACTGAACCACCTCAGCTGTCAGCTTAACTGCTTCAACCCAGAACTGAACATCAACTGTCAACATCTAACCGAAACTCCTGACTGACTCACATACTCATCCAACCAGATTCCCTTCCAAAAACCCCTCCCCCTCTCTGTCAACCACCAATCATACCACACTTGCTTCTCTCAACCACTCTTAGTCTATCACAGCCATGCAACCAAACTTTTAAAGAGACACACACAGAGAAACAAGGAATCGTTACAAGCAGGTTCATAGTTTGTGGGTGCTCCTGGACCTAGGCCTCCTGTTGGATAAACAGGTGGTAGCAATGGCCAGGGGTGTCTTTCACCAGCTTTGGCTGGCAAGCCAGCTGTGACCCTTCTGGGACAGAAAAGATTTTGCCACTGTGGTGCATGCCCTGGTAACATCTAGATTAGATTACTGCAATGCACTCTACATGGGGCTGCCCATGAAGACTGTCCAGAAGCTACAGCTGGTACAGAATGCTTTTGCCAGAGTGTTAACTGGAGTGGGTCATAAGCAATGCTCCCGCTAAACTGTGGAGTCTTGTGAGCAAAACCTCCACTTTGTGAGCTACTGGCATTAAAGTTGTGAGCACGCAATTTGGCTACTGCATAAATTAGTTTGCTCTGGAGCCATACTTCCTGAACTAAGACAAAAATGTGTGAGCCAGAGGCTAAAAAACTGTGGGCTAGCTTACACTAACTCAGCTTAGAGGGAACTCTGTTCTGGAGCCATCCTTCCTGAGCTAAGACAAAAATGCGTCAGCTAGAGGCTAAAAAAACTGTGAGCTAGCCCACACTGTTACGCCAAGACAGCTTTATTAAATAAATATCTTGCCTTTGCTTTGATTGGGGAATTAGCTACAAAGGCAGAAATAGCAAGAGGCTGGGGTATAGCGTGGATCTGCTATCAGTTTTTACAGAGATAGTTCCCTTTACACCCTTAGTTTAAGGCAATAACCAGCCCAAATTTTAACAGAAATGGGTTTTATTTAACTAATAATAATAATCTAGATATTTACATTCAGATCAGAGGCTGCAAGCATACAAGAAGATAAAGAAAGTGGTTACCAGACAAGATAGAGGGGATTGGGGGATGTCAGGGTAATATTATACCTATCCTGAAGAGATGAAGGAATCCAAGGTAAGATGAGAGGAGATGCGTGGACTGACCAGCAAGACTACAGAGGACCTGAGTTGTGCTCAGGGGTGTTAGCTTTGTGCACGCCCAGCTAAAGTCACACTGGGCATGTGCAAGACTGGGTATGTTTATACCCCAAAATGTATTCTGGAGGTATGTTAAAATGTGGTAGCTAGTTTCACAATGGATTGATGGGATTCCCACTGTGGAATAATAGGGCAGTCTGGTGTTTCCCTGGTACCAGACAGAGGAGGAAATCCTTTCCTTAATGTTTGACAGGATACAGCTGAATGGATTACCATTCTACAGTAATGTTTACCTTGATTAATCTGGCATAGGTGAGAGAAATG
>NW_015174957.1:0-30253 GCF_001447785.1 Gekko japonicus | reverse complement strand
TGGAAGATGGACTTGGCAACCCTAATATATGGAGACAGGTTTGAGAGAATTATTCCAATGGTATTTCCTGACATATAGGTGAAACAGGAGATGGGGGGGGGTGGAAACATACAACATACTTCCCTCATGACAATACCACAGACCAGAGGCTCTTTGTCCCTGCTTGCCTGTACATTTGACAGACAAAAGACTAGCCATTTGGTCAGTAGAAGATGCCTGAGGCAAGAGCTTAGGTTTGTCCATCCATTGTCTTTATGAACTGAGCAGAGAAGAAGGGGGGGGGTCGCATGGAGGATGTCTGACCATGCAGCTGGCCTGGCACTTGTTCTAAGCTTTCCCAGCTAGAATGTGGTTCTCCTAGCCCCCCAGCAAAAGCCACTGTTTAAGCCAAGCCTGGCTTTATGAGAGCACTGCTTGTGGATGTTCAGAGGTTGTTTTTGGGGTGTTTCTCTCTTGGGAAAAACCACCCCAGCTACTGGGTCTGTGCTGCTGGTTACAACTCTTACTCAGCTTAGAGGGAACACTGGTCATAAGAACCATATCATTCCAATCTTGTTCCACCTACACTGGCTTCCAATTTGCTTCTGGGCTCAATTCAAGGTGCTGCACACCCTGGGACCAACATACCTTAAGAGCTGCCTTCTCCCATATGAACCTACCTGCTCACTGTGGCCATCCTTGGGAGGCCTGCTTCAGTTGCCCCCACTGTCTGAAATTATACCTTCTCCACCATTTTAACTCTCTCCCAAGGAGGTTCATCTGTCTCCCTCTATAGCTGTTTTTCACCAGCCAGTGAAGACTTCTTTGTTTTGTCTGGCATAGCCCCAAGAATGGTTATTGGTCCTGCCTCTAGTGTTGTTTGTTTATGTGTTTTTAAATGAACTTTATATTTAAACTGCATTTTATTTATTTATTTATGTTTGCCACCTTGCGGACCCTGATTGGGTGGAAAGGAGCATTAAAATATTCTAAATAAATAACATGAGATGGTTGCTATATCCATTGATGCGTATTTTCTGGGGAAATCTGAACTGGAAAATTTTCTGATTCAAATAACGTTAGCAAAACTAAAACAGTCTTGATTGATTTGCAGCACAACATCATTGCCCTGACATCTACACAACAGCCATGACATCTATAGACTATGCTTACATATGTGGAGTGGAAAAAATGTTCATGGAAAGAAAACATTCCACCCCACATCACTGCCCATATATTTAAGAAGCACAGTAAATGAAGTATTATATCCAGTGCATGTTCTCCCCTAAAAGCAGCACTGGATGAAAACATACACACATAATGAAACTCTACCTTCTCTGTAGGGCACCATAGGCCTCTCAGGGCCTGTACCTGGCAACCACAGCTGCCAGGGAAAGTCAGGTGCTTCCGCACAGAACCATTAGAGAGAAGCTAACAATAATCTTCCCAATTAAGCCCCACCCTAACGGCATTGGATTAAAAATACAAACACATATGACTAACAATGCAATGACGCAGAGTCCCCACAGGCAGAGCACGAATTCTCCAGATGCCAAAATGATTGGAAACTACTGCTCACCCGCTGTACCTGGTATCAGGTGCATCTGTGCTCAGATCAGAAGCATCTGATCCCCACCATGCAATAGCAAATGGACACATCTCACTACTGGCAAATTTCAGACACAAGATTATCCTTAGAACTGCTTCTTCACAGAGGGAATCAATATTTATTTATTTATTATTTATTATTTATTTATTTATTTATTTATTAAATTAGATTTTAAAACCACCCTCCCCTAGGCCTGGTTAA
The DNA here is from genome assembly GCF_001447785.1 of Gekko japonicus. Classification (NCBI taxonomy): domain Eukaryota; kingdom Metazoa; phylum Chordata; class Lepidosauria; order Squamata; family Gekkonidae; genus Gekko; species Gekko japonicus. The sequence goes on along the minus strand of NW_015174957.1, from coordinate 28,464 downwards.
GGACAGCCAGATGTCTCTCAGGCCGGGGACCACCAGTAAGTTCTTATCTGCCAAGCGCAACACTCATCGGGGGGTATACCAGGCCTTGAAGGTTAACACCAGAACCTTGAACTTGATCCGATACTCCACCGGGAGCCAGTGCAGCTTGTGCAGCACAGGTAGAATATGTGCCATTTTTGGGGTCCCCATAAGGACCCGCACCACCACATTCCGGACCTGTTGGAGTTTCCGGGTCAGTCTCAAGGGTAGCCCTATGTAAAGCAATCTACAAGAGTCTAATCTGGAGGTGACCATTGTGTGGATTACTGTGGCTAGGTCAGAGCAAGACAGGTAGGAGGACAGGTGCCACACCTGGAGCAGCTGGAAGAATGCTAGTCAGGCAACATATGAGATCTGGGCCTCCACTGACAGGGAGGCATCCAGAACCACACCCAGGTTCCTGACAGTTTGTGCCAGTATTAAGGGCACACCATCAAAAGCCAGGAGCCCAAACCTGAGTCCACCCCACCCAGCCACAGAATCTCCCTCTTAGTAGGATTCAGTCTCAGCCAGCTCTACTTCAACCATTCCACCACCGTCTCCAGCCCTTCAGCCAAATTTGCTGGGGTGGCATCCAGCCAACCACTCATCAACAGATATAGCTGGGTCTCATCAGCATATTGGTGACATTCCAGTCCAAAGCTCTGCACCAACTGAGTAAGGGGGCCAAATTGGAGAGAGGATTGTCCCTGAGGATGCAGCTTCCACTATATTGTGTCTTTGTATCTGCCAGACACTACCTAGTGCTATATAGAAACAGCAAGACACACAAGCTGTCTTCCCCCTTTTAAGTTAAATGCATATTTTCGTTTATACATTCAGGTACCATCACTATTTCCTGATGGTTAACTAGCCAATAACTCTTCCCTATCCCAGCCTATTCCTCTTCATAAAACACAACTGTTGCTTTAAAAAAAAATACACATGCTTTCCATAACAAACACATCTCAAGGAGAAGCCAGATGAATATTCATTTCCCCCCATCACTCAAACACTCCAACACAAGGAACAAATTGACCTGAAGGGATTAAAAAAAAAGTCAGCAAGAAACAGACAAAATTATTTAACACTCTTTAACACAACATCTGTGTCTACATACTCATTGTGGAATAAAATGAAGTCACAGAAGTTCTGCTTCTTTTCCACACTATTTTTTGTTTGTTTGCTTTTGAATTACTGTACCACAGCTATTTTGGTCTACTGTGTCAAGCAACAAAAACCCCACCCTGATCTGGATAGCCCAGGATAGGCCCAATCACGTGAGATCTGAGATGCTAAGCAGGGTTGGCCCTAGCTAGTATTTGGGTGGAAGGCCTCCCAGGAATATCAGGGTCATGATGCAGAGGCAGGCAATGGCAAACAACCTCTGAACGTCTCTTGCCACCGGAAGTCAGCTGTGGCTAGATGGTACTTTCCACCACCACCATCACAAAACCCCCATTTTATAAGAATGTTCAGTATGCTGTAAACCCCTTCAGAAAATCAGGCCAACAGGAAAAGTTATACAATAGGAATAAATCTGATTTCCTTGTTAATATATGTAGAATTTAGCATTATCAACTTCCTCTCATTTAAGCAAGCATGTAAGGCAGCAGGTTTTTTTTTCCAAGCATGAACTTATAGAGGCTACAGCCATTGAAACAACTTGGATTTCATGCTTCTATCCCACCCTTTGCCCTATTGCTGTAATGTTTAATAATGCCTGTGTATTAGTTCTTATCACCACAATCCTGTAATCCCCCCCAAAAAATTCAGTGTTAAAATAACCACCATCAACAATTTATTCTGGACTGGAATTCTGCTAGACCTTTGTTACTGAACTCAACTAAAGAGGAGTCTCAGTTTTCACTTCCCTGTTAATGTGTTATATCTGTGGCATAAAATAACTTGACTTGGTTGTCAACCTTTGTACTTCCCTGAACGGCAGATCAGTTCCCTAAGCCATTTTATGACTTAATGATTTCAAGAACTCTGCAAGAAATTAGCTCACTTTCCAGCACTATGGGAACCTTAAAAAAAAGCACGTTAATTGCTAGCAGGCAACTGATATTTTAAATCTATTAAGTATTTTGAATTAAATTAATTAAACCCACAAGGAACACCCCCCGCTTCTGAGCAGGAGGTTTGCCACTATCAGATGGTTCATTTAATATACTTGAAACCCACAGGACACTGGGTCTTCATATTCCAACTGATGGGTTGTCTTACCTGCCCACACAGCCAACACAAGAAATGGTAGCGTGTGGGTAGGCTGTGCAGTCCATACTTGGGAATACATGATACTGTCACACCCTTCCCCACCATGTTACACAAAAAAACTTACATAGTTTCCCATCAGAAGACCACACCAAACACTGCTCCCTTGCTCTGTTGTCTGTGAAAAACTAACACAGGAATCTGCAGCCACGGCTCAGTATGGAAACAAATATGACTTTTTACAAACAAAACAAAATCTTTAAGTTCAGACACATTGGAAGGACAGCTGGGATGCTAGAATAACCAGTTGTGAAGGGAATGGTAGGCAAGTAAAGATTTGCCTATGGGACTAAAGGGTTTTTGGAAACACCATATATATAAAGGGATAGAGGTGAACAGCTGCCAGTAATTTTAGTGTGAGCTATGTACAGATTTATGCCCCTGTGCTAAACAGCTGTGCACAGTTCTCCTGTGTATATTACTTATTTGGGAGATACCCATGTGCAGTAGTTCTACTAAAAGACTCAAAAATCAATGTTAAGGATGCAAAAACTTTATGGATAATCAACATGACATTTATCAGTTACGTAGCTTTCTTAGACTGAGTCTTTGTTCATCTCTTGCTCTGAACTTCTTTTTTATAATATTTTTATTGATTTTCAAATATTAAAATACATAACAATTTACTGAGCTCGTCTTTCCAGTAGAATACATAGATATAATGAAAGTTAGTAGTTAATATTCAGGAACTACCACCTTTCGATATAGTTTGTACGATTTGAAGAGGGGTCTGAAAGAGAAATGCTATCCGCCACTTTGTCCATGATAAGGTGTTCCCATATCTTAGAATACCAGATGGAAATTGAAGGAGGGTCACTAGTTCTCCAACAAGAAGCTAAAGTTGTTTTCACTGCGGAAAGAAGCAGTGTTATAAATCTTTTCTAATCTGTGGAATAGAGTTAGTTTCCCAAAGATTTAACAAAACAACTTCCGGTGTACACGGAATATCATATCCTATAAGGTTTTTTATGTGATGTAAAACTTTAAGCCAAAATTGTTGTATAAACAAACATTCCCACCAACAGTGGTAATGTGTACCTATCCTACCACAATGTTTCCAACATAGTGGTGAAAAAGTATTATTTATGTGGTGCAATTTCAAAGGTGTCAAGTACCACTTGGTCATGATTTTTTAGTTTTGCTGTTGTATATTTATAGAGTTTGTGCTGAATGCGAAAGATGACCATATTGATTCCCATTGTGATATAGAAAAGGATCTTTTGCAATCTTTATGCCAAGAATCAGCATACGAAGGTAAGTTTAGGGTTTCTGGATCTAATAAAATTTTATAGACAATAGATATTATACCTCTGTTTGCTAATTTATGTGTTAGTAGTTTTTCAAAATTAGTAGTAGGTCGAGAAAGAGTAATTTGCAGTATTGGTGTATTAAGAAGGTGTTGTACCTGCAGGTATTCAAACTAAGGGATGGATATACTATTTCTAGTTTCCAGTTTGGTCTTTTCTATAATATGTCCTCTATTGGTGATATCGGAAAGTTTAGTTAACTGATTGGATCTCCAAGTTTGAATAGTATGCTCATGTTGCGCTGGAGGAAACCATTTTTGGCCAAGGAATGATGACGCTATAGATATCTCTGGAGCTAGATTTTTCTTTTTAGAATTCCATATTTTCAGTAGTGCATATATAAACATATTGTCTGTTTCTTGGATAGGTGTTATTAGCTTATTTGACCATAAGATTTCATAGTATTTTCTGGGTTTGAAGTCTCTTCTATATATATCCATTCCATCGTGTCCCTTGGATTTAGTATCCACACTAAGGCGGATAGTATTGTAGTTTCATAATCTAAACTTACATCAGGAAGTGCCATGCCTCCTCGTTTCCTGGGCCTTCGTAGATTGGAAAAACTGATTCGTGATTTATGATCTTGCCAAATAAATTTAGTACAGCTATTCTGCCATTGTTTTAGGATATTTTTTGGAATCCAAATTGGAATTGCCCTAAAAAGAAATAAGAGTTTAGGAAAGATAAAAGTTTTATCACATTTATTCTTTCTGGCCATGTCAATTGATTCTGATCCCATCTTCTAAGTTGGTTGTTGGTTATCTGTATAGTCTCAGAGTAGTTAATTTTAAAGATGTTTCTTATATCTAAGGGGATCCTAATTCCCAAATAGGTCCAAGATGAGGTAATCCATTGATATTGAAAATGTTTTTCAATGAGTTTATGGGAATCTTGAGAGAGATTTATAGGATATAGGTTTACATGTAAGTCAGAATGTTGTTGGATTTCTAATAATTTGTTTCTATCGAAAATAATGATTGCTGTGGTTATGAGATGTATAAAACGAAATCGTCGGCAAATAGACTAATTTTAAAAGTGTTATGATTAACTGTGATTCCTTTTATTTGTATAGAGTTTCTAATTTTATTGGCTAACGGTTCTATAACTAAGGCAAAAAGAAAGGGGGAGAGAGGACAGCCCTGTCTGGTTCCTCGGGAAGGTAAAAAATCCTGAGAAGCAATACCGTTTAGAAATACTTGAGCAGTTGGGTTTTTATAGAGTGTGGTGATTACTCTCTGAAAATTTTCTCCAAAATTCATTTCTTTAATAACAGTTTTTTAAAAATTGGGTTCTACACTATCTAAAGCTTTCTCGATATCAAGAGCCATGATACATGTGTCTGGTATATTTTTTTTACAGTATTGGATTATGTTAATAGTTTTACGAATATTGTCCGTAATGTCCCTTCCTGGGATAAAACCTGATTGATTTGTATGTATGTATGAGCTTATAAACTGATTTAGCCTGGTCGTTAAAATAGTAGTAAATATCTTATAATCACAATTAAGAAGTGATATGGGATGGTAAGATTTAGGTGAGGATGGATCTTTACCTTTTTTGGGGATCACTATTATCCTAGCCTGGTCCCATGTTGGAGGGAGTGTACCTGTCTTAAAAATGTAATTGTAAGTGTCGTTAAGAGGTAAGGCTAATATGTTTACAAACAGTTTGTAATATTCTGCCAGGAACCCATCTCGGCCTGGGGTTTTGCTAGGTTTTAATTGTTTAATTGCTTCTTAACTTCTTGGGTTGTTATAGGTTTATCTAAAAATTCTCTATGTTCTTGGGAGATTTTCTTAACTAAGTTGTGGGATTGTAAATATTCTGTTATTTTAGAATTAAGTGGGTTTTCCGTGCTGTATAACGTTTGATAGAATTTGACAAGGAATTTAAAATTTCTTTAGATGTAATTAAAGTGTTTCCCTGTTCATCTTTTTAAAAAATTACATTTCTTGATATTTGTTCTTTTTTTATTTTCCAGGATAGAAGCTTCATGGATTTGGGGTGTCGGAACCAATATTTTTGTTTGAGAAATAATATTTTTTTTTATCTGAGCTGTTTCAATAACTTCTAGTTTTTTTACGTTCCCTCGATTTGGAGAAACCCGTGGCTTGGATTTGTGTTGGAAACCATTTAGAATTAAACACAGGGATATTTGGTTTTTTTGAGGTGCGTCTCCTGTATAAATAAAATGTCTGGTTGCATTTTCACCAAAGAAGAGGTTAATCTCTTCGCTTTTATTCTCCTGTTCAATCCGCTGCAATTCAGAGAGAAAACTTTTATAATACTATCCATAACTTCTGCTTAATTGTTGACCAACAACTTTTTCATTAGTTTTAAATCTTGTTTGTCATGTTCTGCTGACGAATTTCTTGTAAATATACTACGCTTCATATTCCTTCTATATTGAAGTGTTTCTAATGAGAGATTGTGCAGGACCAATATGCGGGTAGCGTTGAATGCTATGCCGTTTTCTGCTCTTGATTTTTTTTTAAATGGCATCTCGTGTACGAGAGTCAGGGATTATGGCTACGACATCTCTTGGAACGTTCTCTGTGCATCTAGTAACGGGGCCCAAACGATATGCTCTATCTATTAGTGGAGCAATCCCCTCCTCCAACTCCATTGCCTTTGCTAGCCATGAGGCTAAAAAAGTTTTTAATTCAGACTCACCCTCAGCGGATTCGGGCATCCCGTGGAATTTTAAGTTAGTTTCTTTTAGTTTATTATCCAATGCCATAATTTTTGTTTTAGCCCATTCTTCTGACTTTTGGAGGCACTGCACCTCTCCTTGCATTGTAATGGTGCTTTCAAGGGCTGATTCGGCTGCTTGAGAAACTTTGTTGAGTGTTTCCGTTAATTTTTCGAGTCGGTCTGTGAAAGGCTTGAGTGCTGATCGAATTTGGTTGCCGATGCTGTTTTCCAGATGCAAAATAGTGTCTAGAAATTCTTGGCGGGATAAGGCAAAGCCCTCCGCTTCATTAGGCTTTTCTCCGTCGGCCATTTTGTGCCTGGTAGCAGTCTGGGAGGCCGTAAGCGTCTTTTGTTCTTCTTTCGGGAAGTAGCTCTTCAAAGTACCTCGTTTATTTTTATTGTTATTCAGTTTTCCCATCGTTATAGTTAGAAATAGGTTGATTTCGCAGGGTTAGAAGGTGAATAAGGAGGTGCAGATGGAGGAGCAAAGTTCCTAAGCATCTGCCATGAAGCTCGGCAACACCACGCCCCCCGTTGCTTTGAACTTCTGACACAGCTTGGCTCTTTAATTATAAAAGGTTCTGGATCCCTGACCAAACACAAGAATATCATGCATTGGTGGGAAGGGGGGAGGAGTGGCAGTATTCCAGAGAGCCAAATGGGATTATAGAAGAGGCTTTAAACCTATCCGGTAGAATCTGTAGTTCGTTTCTCTGAACAAAAACACTTTCCTGAGCTACAAAAAGAAAACAAAAAACTTCTGTGCAGATCATGGGAGAGAGAACTGCTGTTCAAGAACAAGTCTAAAGCCTCCAATTAGCCTGAAAAACCAATTTAATGGTTCTTTACCACCTGAACAATTTTTTTATTAAACTCTACTTATTGAGATAAGGACACCTGTCACAATCAACTTTACCTGGTGCAAAAATAGTTGGATTTGAGTTAAACTCTTTAAAAATCCAAGAACCACTACTAGCATGAACACAGCACCTCCCATAGAAAAACTGTGCAGGGTTTTCAACTCTACAATCACCATTTATAATCTTACCTATCTCAATTTCACCACCCAGGGAAAAGTTTAAATTTCTAACAGAGAAACATTAAATGATTTCCCCCGTCATGGCAAGTTTGCTTCTAGACACCATGTGGTCCATAGACATCATCCCCTGTTTTCAGAAGGCCCTCACTGATTTCTGAATTAATGCTGACATATTGACTTGGATCTTATGCACGCTTCTCCTTGTCCACTGCAGGGATGTTCCTCTATAGCAGACCTTGTCCCTCTGCTACTAGGCACTTTTGGACTCCTTGAAAAACACTGGTCTTGCATGAGTGGAAGTGCCAAATACCAGAAAAAACTCACTCCACCATGAAGGGAAGCACACAGAGGAATGAAGGCACAGGATCAAAGCCATCATATTCATATTTCACAGCCCTGCTATCATAAGGTATCCTTTAAATTGCCATTATCTTTAGCTTTTTACATTAGCACAATATACTATCAAAAATTAGTTCCTAACCTAAAACACATTTCTGGTTACTGCACAATATTTATTTATCTATCACATTTTCATTTCACACTTCCTGCAAAGAGTTCATCCATTGTAACTTCTGGAGGGGATGAACATTGCCTCATAGCTGTCTGTGCATGTATATGTACACACACACTACCTACTTAGAGAGCTACGGACATTCAACAAGCAAAAAAAAATTTGGTGGAACGGTTCAAGAGTCAGACTAGGGTTGCCTCTATCTAGAAATGTTACCTCTGTTTCAAGTACTTGGAGGTACTCCATCCATGTCATACATCTGATGAACAGGTGTCACTTGGAGGTACTCCATCCATGTCATACATACATTTTTTTAAGTGCTGCATGGGTTTCTGTCTTGTGATTGCAGTGCACACAGGTATTCGGTAATCAGTATAAAATGGTCCATGGTGTGATATTCAGGTGAGTAAGGAAAGGAACTTTCCACCCAACACTTTCACTTATCTGTTCTTGCTGTCGTATGTCAAATGTTACTAGGATAACATTTAACTTCTCCCCACTACACATCCTAGAGAACTTTCTGTCCTGCTTCCTTATTTTTTCCTGATTTAATTACAGTAGATGACTACATCAAGGGCTCTGGACCTCTCTGCTATCACCAGAGACTTATGTTCCACTCTCATCATCACATTCTGAATTAATTAGCAGGTGGCATGTAAATTTAATGAAAGAGGCAGGCAAGATAACCACCACTGTGTACAAAGAAAATAAAGCACCATTAGTTTTACCTTCCCCAAATAATCATGAACACTGATCTGAAAGTCATCTTCTTGATTTCATAGTGCTTTATGCAACTTGAATACGATCTTAAGTAGGCAAACCCAAGAAATCATAAGGAAAAATATTTCAGAGTTCAAAAAAACCCAAAAAAACCACTGTGATAAAGGTAAACTGTGTGTACTGATGTATTACTGCAGATTCCAGAAATCTGCCAGCTCTAAAATAAGGCAGCCGATAGTCAAAACACTAGTGAGATGGTATTTAATACCATTCAAAAGAAATACCCTGTTGCACATCTAGTGGGCATGTCTAGGCATTAAGCAATTTACAAAAACATATTTCAAGATACTGAAATGTAACTCAGCAACTAATTGTAAAAATCCCAGATTAGCAGTTCTGGACATTTTTCTGCCGAGATGCATGACCACCTGCACAAAGAGCTGATTTCTTTCCTATTAGTAGCACCCAAGTTTGTCATTAGAAAGGTCTGAGTATCTCCAGGGAAAACCTGACATAGCAAAATCTGGGCTAGAATCGTGGGGAAGATGACATGGCAAATAAAGATTGCTGAAGGACTGGTGAACCAAAAAGCTTCCTCACTATCTACCTTTTATTGGTCAATTATATAGATCAGTCTTCTAATATCCATGTACCACCCAAACCAATATTGTACAGTTTGGTCACCAAAAAAGGAAGAATATACTCCCAACAGGATCTCTTAAGTGTCACTGAAACACAGTTCTATACACTGCACCTCTTTGCATATTTAAATTTTTATTTATTTACTTACTTCCAATTTATACTCCGCCTTGCCGGTACAAACTGGCTCAAGGCGGCTTACATAAGTTAAAATACAATAAGTGATTGTTTATAGCAATAATCATTATTAGGCAACCACTACTAATTTTAAGAGCATGGGAGGGGGAGACAGTTTTCTTAGTTCAGCAGTATCTCCCAGTCACAATCACTTCCTATAGTGTGTGCAACTAGGACACTTAAAAAGTTCTTCTGGAGGTGAACATTTAACCTGCAACTATTTCCACCCATGGATTCCATAATTACACAGATTAGATCAGTCCACACCTCAAGTGCACTGAGGGAACAGGATTTTAAATAATTCAGCCTTTACCCTATTTTATTTTATTTTCAAACAGTGTATACACACACACAAAGGTGCCTGGCGTATGACTTTACAGGTAACTCAACTCCTATGGCTGAAAAGTACCGTCGCGAACAACTTTCCAAAACGACCGTCTACTTTGCATTGTACAGATTAAAATACCGACCCGATCCTAACGCCAAGCTAGCGATAGAAAAGCCGGCGTCTCCACTTGATGGTACGAACGTACCGACACCAGAAACACCAGCAACTAATACAACAATGACTGCAGGCGAAGGGAAGTGTCAGGCGAAGGCGAACGAAGGAGGGAGCAGCAGGGGAGGGGGAGCAGGAACAGGGAGAAACTTGAGCGGAGGCTGGGGAAAGAACTTGGGACGGAAAACAGGGACGGGGGCGCTGAGATGGAAGAGAAGAGCGCAGGGAGGCACTCCCAGGACTGCGATGGAAAGAGAGAGAGAGAGAAGGAAATGGAGACTCGGGGCAAGGCTGACTGGTTACCTGCTGTCGTCGCAGCCACCGAACTCCGTCCCCAGCTGATGCCGACTCGGCCCGGGCGCTGCGCTGCTCTCGCTGCCCCAAGCGTTCCCGGGAGCCGAGTCCGGCCGGGACTGGGCGGAGCTTCCCCTGACGTCACGGCAGGACGGGCAGAGAAAGCGTCGAGCGTTTTGAAGCCGGCCGGTGTAGCTACTTGAACTGGTGCTTGTCAGATTTCCCACACCGAATGCTACTGAGCATGCTCAGGCACAACGGAGCATGCTCAGTGGCAGTAACCGAAGCTCCTGTGGCCTTCTGTTTCCTGCGCAGGGAGTCAGAGTGCAGCTCCCCTGGTGAGAAATATTAAGTTCAAGTGAAGGGAAGGAGGCTTAAAAGATTGCGCTGTCGTATATACAAATAACGCTAATACTGTAGAGGGAAGAACTACTGGGTAGTTGATTTTGAAAAAAGTAAGAATGTAAAATTGCTGAAGAGCTGGCAAAAATAGAGCATGCTCAGTCTGTCCCATTGTGCTTATTGCTCTTAACCTTACTACTATAGCTGCTTTTCCCTCCAAGATGTAGACAGGACTTAAGTGATCCAGGATAATAAGAAAACATTCTTATGATGTGACAGAATACAGAGGGAGAGTGAATTTAAATCATTTCCTGGCTCTACAGTGCCAGTGTCCTAGTCTGAGTTCATAAAACCTATTCTTTTAGTTCTCCCTTTCTATAGAATAAGACAAATCTCTGTAGATAGCAAGGTGATCTGAATGTAGTAAATTCACTTTCAGAAGAGAGGAGGGGCCATTTGGAAACCACATGTTGGAAGCAAATCATTCCCTCCTGTCCTAGTGGAAGGCCAGTACTGTTCCCTTATCAGAAATCTTTGGGTTGCCAAATTCAGCTTCGAAAAATCCTGGAGATTTAAAGCTGATGCCGGAGGAGAACAGGGTTTGGGGAGGACAGAGAGTGCAGCAAAGATACAGTGCCACAAGGTCTGCCCTCCAAAGCTGCCATTTCCTCCAAGGGAACTGTTGTCCAGATATCAATTGTAACTCTAGGGCCCACCTTGAAGTTGGTAACCCTGACCCAGGTTGCAGTCAACAATCAAATGTACATCATTACATTTATCAGGGAGGGGCTCTTTCTCCCATGTCAGATATTAGATACAAGAAGATGTTTCCTCACGAACCCTTTTAACTTCTCTAAAAAATGGAGACAAGATTTGGGTAAAGCCTTGTGGACTGCAGTCCTCCTTATCTGGCAGTCTTGTTCCAAAAAATGTATCAACATACACAAGATCCTCTCCTTCCCAAAGGCAATTGTACTGCCACCGCTGATTCCACAGATGCTCATGCAGTGCTGAGAGCTAATGCTTTAATCCTTTTGCTAAAGGGTTAGGGATGCATTCCATAAGAAACTGAGAGCCACCACCATGGCAACTTGCTTGTTGAGATGGCATCTTTGGAGAGTGTTTCTGTGAGCATCTAATGAAGACAGCATCAGACATTCTATTAGGAATGGACTATTGAATCTGATCTATACCCCACAGCTTCATGTGTCCTCTGGAGATGCAGTAAAAATAGGTTTGCCAGTTGGAGTCTAGAGATCTCCCAAAACTGATCTTCAGACTACAAAAATCAGTTCCCCTGGGGGGAAAATGGCTGCTTTGAATGGTGGAGTATATAGCATTATACCCTGATAGGGTCCCTCCCCAAACCGTGCCCTTCTCAGGCTCCACCCATAAATCCCCAGGTATTTCCCAATGCAGAGTTGGCAACGCTAACTAAAAAGATGACACCAAGTAGCCCTTGAAATGTATTGCTTCCTTCAGAATCACCATGGCATTGAAAACACTGAGGGCAGGGGTCATTTCGTAGAAAAAGAGGTGCAGGAGCTCATTAGCATAACTCAATAGCATAACTTATTTGCATATGCCACACCCCCTGACATCACCGGACGTGTGTCAGAAGGCAACACCCACCGCTCAGGTTCCACTGGACTGTTTTGGATTGCTAGCTATTGGGGAGGGGGGACATGCAACTTGCCTGGCTGCTTCTTACTCTGAGGGCTGCTGGGAGCACGGGGTGGGGCCTGTTGCATGTGCCTGCCCCCTGGGCTCTTTACTGCCGGAGCTCCACTCCTGTGCGATCCTGCAGGAAATGACCCCTGACTGAGGGGAGAAATTCAAAGCTGATCTAGTCAACAGCAAGTCCCATTTTATTCAGTGCAACTGATTGTTCTTGAGATTACACTTAGGTCACTGGAATACATTAAACTAGGGGAGAAATCCTAATTATCTTTCAACAATTGGGGCGGGGGGAACACACAGTATAAGCAAATCAATAAAGATTTTTTTAAAAAAAAAAAAGAACAGCTATTCTTGGGCTGGTCCTAGAGTTGCCAGATCCCCCTTGGCCACCAGCAGGGGATGGGGGGAGAATAGGGTTGCCAGAACCAGGTTGGGAACCTCCTAGTGGTTTGAGGATGGAGACTGGGAAGGGAAAGGACCTTAGTGGGCAGCCCCGTAGCTAATGAGTTTTGGGGGAAGGGGCCGGGGGGCCACCAGCCAATCAAAGTTAATTAAATTAACTTCGATTTAGTTGCTGGGACTCCTAAGGCAGCCCCGGCTGCGACCAAGGGGGGAGGAGCACGCCGCCACCAACAGCAGGGACAGCCCTGGCACTGCGAACGAGCCCTCGGGTCTTGCGGGTGTGCCGAGGAGCTCTCTCTCGCTCTCTCTCCACTTCTCTCGGCAACTGGCCACCAGCGAGCGCCCTGCCAAGCTTCTCCCCCTCCCTCCCTCTCGGGGTGGACTTGGACAGACTAAGAGGCCCGCCAGGCCCGCTGCTGCTGACTCCGCCGGACAGCCGCCAGTGCCTCCTGCTTTGCGCGGCACTCCCGGATCACTGAGGGGTTGTTCTTTTTTCCTTCTTTGAGGGTCGAGGTGTGTGGGGCGGCAGGGGCGGGAGGGCAGGTCTGGCCCAGAGAAAGTGGAGGAGTTTTTTCCATCCGCTTTTCGTTGCACGACGGGTCGTCTGCAGCCCAGTTGGGAAACGTCGGCTCAGCACTTAATTTTTTTAATTATTATTATTTTTGAGGGAGGCAGGCACCTAGGAGCAGCAGCAGGCAGCGCAGAGTCACCAGCTGTTGGTCTGAGGGCAGCGACAGAGGGGGGGGAGCCGAGGATTGGAGAGGGGCCCATAAAAACCACGGGGGCACTACAGGCCTGTTAGTGGGGTACAATGCCATAGATTCCACCCTCCAAAGCATCTATTTTCTCCAGAGGAACTGATCTCTGTAGTCTGGAGATAAGCAGTAATTCTGGGGGGTCCCCAGGTCCCTCCTGGAGGCTGGCATCCCTAGCTGGTCCTAGACACAGCAGCTGGCTCATTTGAAGGCACAGGCTGCAAGCCATGGACTAAGAGCCAAAACATCAATGGCTCTTGCTCTTTGGTTCAAGCCCAGTCCTTTGCGAAAAGGGGGGGGCAGACTTAACCCAAGCTAAATTTAATTAAGTACCTAAAGGTTAAGAAGATATGAATATATAGATCCAATGATTTTGTTAGTTAAATTTAACAGACTCATTGGGCTTATGTATTCATATCTTCTTAACCTTAAATACTTATGTCCAGACCAGTCCTAAAGAGTCTGCTCAGAATCTTACTCAACCCTTTCCAATGGGGCTTACTCCCAGAAAAGTGTTCTTAGGATTGCACTGTAAAGGTCACATAGTGGTCAAGCATATACAGTTGGAATACATTTTATGAATCAAAAGACTGAAGTATATAATATACATATGAATTGGAAAGAGGCATAGGGATGGGAACAACATCAATGTTGGTAAATAATCATTCAGGTGGGTAGCCGTGTTGATCTGAAGCAGCAGAACAAAGTTTGAGTCCAATGGTACCTTTGAGTCCAATGGTCTTAAAGGTGCCATTGAACTCAAACTTTGTTCTGGTAAATAATCATGCTATTTCAGCTGAGTGGAGATGCTAATTAATCTGCTGCTCTCGTCCAGATTTTTCTGGGTGATTCAGACCAGCTGTGACCAAAATTATGAACACTGAGTTGTGTTTTCAGTCAGTAGTAGCATAGCTGACACACACATTCTTGCTGTGGGCCAGGCATACTCTTCTAATTATATAGCCCATTCCTGTGGCATGGAACTGGGTATTAATTTAGTTGAAACACACACTACTTATGTAAGGGAAATTAGTCCTACCTATTTCTATGACTGCACCCATGTTTATTTGCACCTTAGTCTTCAGGTCACTCCCACTTCTCTCTTTTTTCTCTTGCATTGTTGTGACATAACCTTAGCTGATGAGTTCTGCTGGGCGGGGAAAGCTTTTGGTTTTGTTCATTGTACACAACAGCTAGAGCTTGACGTATATACATACAAACAATGAGTACAAAAGGAATTAGCACATTGTTGAAGGGACTTTTTAAGAACTGGTGAACTGTGCTTATGTCTCAGTTTCCTATGGAAATATTATTTTTTTTTAATTTATTTATTTAGACATTTTTACCCCGCCCTCCCCGCTAGCAGGCTCAGGGCGGCTTACAAGGGGCATGCGCCCATACATAAACCAGATAAAACAATAAATCATGAATAATAACAACAGTAACAATAATAAAGTGCTTTTTGTAAACAAGATGGTCTTGAGTGGTTTTGATGGCATCTTCAAATCCTCCCCATTGGGATGACACTGTTCGGCAGATAGTTCAAGCCAATCCCACATTGTCAGTGCCACGCGATTTGTGGCGGAACTTCCAAGGGCGATTCCTAATCCCAATGATATTGCCACCATTGGTGGTGGTGGCAGCGGCGGCCCCTATGCAAAAGCCTGGCGGAAGAGCTCCGTCTTGCAGGCCCTGCGGAACTGCATAAGGTCCCGCAGGGCCCTGATCTCCTCCGGGAGCTCGTTCCACCAGGTAGGGGCCGCCACTGAGAAGGATCTAGCCCTGGTCGCAGCAAGCTTTACCTCCCGGGGGCCTGGGATCACCAGGCGATGTTGGGTCCCCAGCCGAAGTGCTCTGGGGGGTATATGTGGGGATTATAAAGCCTCAAAACCTGAAAATCTTTTCCACCCATTAGTTGAGAAACCTCAAAGTCAAATTAACCATGTCCTCACAGAGCTCTGGGGTGCACACATGCAATGATTCAGCATTTCTTCCTGCCATGTGATGCTCTTTCACAGCCCACACTAATTCTGTGGCTAGTCAGTGTTACTGGTTTCGGAAACAGGTCAAAAAGAACGGTCAAAGAGAAACAGATACATTTTGCCAAGGTCTGGGCAGCAAGCCCATTGCCACAATAGGATCTATTTATATTTGATCTCTGAAATGAAATAGAAATTTGTCTTTCATGACTCATGAGACTGAGTTTAAGAGATGGGATTGGGCAGTGGGTATGACAAGTTCTGTTGGGCCCAGAGAAATTATGTGGGCAGTCTGAAAGGCATAATCCACAGAATGTGAATTCTTCAATGCAGAAATGCCATGCAACATGGCACTTTTATTTCAGAGTACAGTTGTATTTTATACTTAATTGTATTTTGTACTTGAAACATCAAGTTAAAAACTCGTGTTGAGGTTTAGTCTAATTAGTCCATTGAGCTGTGGCCTTTCTCCTTCAGTAAGAATTTAAGGGTATCTGTCTCTTCCCTGTTATCGGTACATTAAAAAAATTTCACAACTTTTTTTTAATTAATTATTTTCTCAAGAAAAAAAAGGTGGGAATACAGAAGGGAAGAAGGGGAAGGGGAGAATATAGATTCATCAAGTTTGTTAAATATTATTAATTTACGTACAAGTAAAATCAAATGTATTACCAAATGTATTACATAATTCAAATATAGACACAATTAACAAAGCATCAGTATTACAGAATTTTGGGTAAGATTCTCTCTCTCCTAAACGCTCCTAAAATTAGCAGTAATATAGTAATGATAAAAGAGAGTACATCTTTAACAATTCAACATACTATACTAAAAACCTAAATATTGTCTTAATTGTTTATTTAAATCTGAATTTTATTCTTACTGGTTATTTAAATACTAGTGGAGTACAAAATAGACTATTAAAATTATAATCAACAAGAGGCGACCCGCAACAAAATGTTGCATAATAGGTTGTGGCCCTACCATAGTTTTCGTTCCCCCACCTTTGTTTCCCTCTCCCACCTTGGTTGTCAAAGTTCCCTCCTCTGTATTTCTGCATGCACCTTTTATCTACCAATCTTCCCTCACCTCCCCTTCTCCTCTCACCCCTTGTATGTCTCACCCGCTCTTACCCCCGCCCTTCTCAGACACTGTCCTTTCCCCCCCCTCAGTCTGCCCCTCTCTTTCTCCCCACTACTTCTCTACCTCCCGTCCCCCCTCTTCCTCTTCCTCTCCCCCTCCTTCAGACAACTCTTGGACAATATCCTGTTCTTTTTCTTTCTTTCCCCCCAACAGACAATCCCCTATTCTTTCTCTGTCTCTCTCTCCCTTCACCCCACTTCTTTCTGTTTCTGGTGAGGGAGGGGGGCCTACGCAGGCTTTGCCTCCTTGGGCCATGCCTTGCTCCGTCCATCGCTCTCGCTTCAGGGCAATAACCACCACCACCCCGCATTTGCCGTATGTGGGAGGGGAAAAAAAACAAGCCCCCTGCAACTCATTCCCCCTCCAGGAGAACAAGCAGGGCCCACCCGAGATAAGGGGGGCTCCAAAAGAGCGGAGGAGAAGCAGGCAGCTCCGGAGTGATCCAAAAGCTGCTCCCCATCTCAGCGCCGTTACTGGAAAACCCCAATCTTTCATTAGGACTTCTGATCCAATCTGAAATCCTAACTAGCTTGGTAGTATAATTTAATGTTAGGTATTGGCAGACCACCTCTTTTCTTCTCGTCCTGCAGTACTTTAAATCTTATTCTTGGTTTCTTATTGTTCCATACATATTAATTTATTTGTCTTTGTCAGTCACTCAAAGTCTTTTCAGGAATTGAAATTGGAATAATCTGTAACAAAAAAAACTAAAAAACCTTTCAATAATGTATCTTGGACTTTTCTACAAAAAACATTGCAATATTTCAAGTGTGGTTCCAGACTTTTGAATTGAATACAGAATATCTACACTAAACAACATGCAAAAATTTTAATCAATGGGGTTTTGACAAATGAATTTAGAATATAAACAGGAACCTGTCAAGGATGTCCACTCTCTCCACTTCTCTTCATTTTCGTCTGTTGGAAATCTTTGTTTCTAAAATTAGTCAAGATTCCAGAATTGCAGGATTAAAAGAAGGAAAGGAGTTTAAACTAAAGAGTTATGCAGATGACGTGGTCCTTACAATTTCAAACCCCCTACGATCTTTCCAACATGTAATGGAGCAAATTGACAAGTTTGGATACTTTTCAGGTTATAAAAACAACACGAAGAAAACCAAGATTATTTTAAGATTTTTAACTACTCCAGAAAAGGAATTTCAGGATGTGACATAACAATCCAGTCAAATATTTAGGAATATATCTCACAGTACAAAATGATACACTATTTAAGGTCTTACAAAAAGATTTTGAAAGATAGTCCAAATTACAACTGTTCTGGCTATAAAAATGAATGTTCTACCAAAGTTTTCCACAACTTGAAGGATGGAAGTTGTATTTTATCATGGGAAATCAGAAACTCTTGGTCCAGATGTAGATAGGGTTACTCCAGCTTGGGAAGTTCTTGGAAATTTGTAGGCAGTGCCTAGGATTTGTGGTGGAGAGGGAGCTCAGCTTAGATGTGATGTGACATCCTGTAGTGTCATATCCTGGCCAAATGTCAGTTCCTCCAACTCCTTCCTCTACGGTCATTTCCTCCCACCAAAATTCAATGTTTAAATGTAAATTTACCATATTATATCATTTCCCCCTGCCTTTTCTACCGCTTTACCTCAGTTATAGGCTTCTGTATGCATGCGTCTATATGTCATACTATCCCTTTTATAATATGTATGAAGTTCGAGCCACAGTATTGCGATGGACCAGTTACCGCTGAACAGGGACTTTGTGTTACATCTAATATGCCATCTAAATTCATCCGATGGATTAACCACTGAGCACTTTATTGTAACATACTGCTGTTTTTATTTGTTTTATATGTTTATATGTTGTATATTTGGCACATGGTGCCCTAACTGTGAGCTGCCCTGAGCCCGTTTGTGGGGTAGGGCGGGATAGAAATATAATTAAATAAATAAATAAATAAAAACTTGTCCTGGTATATACAGGTATGTTCCACTCAACCTTTAAAAAAAGCCTTTCAAAAATCATCTACAGGTTTTTCTGAGCATTAAGGAGAAAAATCCACTCTGAAGGCCCATAAGTGGATGACAGCCAACAGCAGTCCCATCCTTCTCTCAATCCCCAGCCACCCTCTGGCTTTAGAGTCTTTACAGGCAACAATCAATCAGTTTCCTCTGTGGTATATCATGGAGTAGCAGAAATCCTATAGTACCCACCCTCTGTAGACAATGTAGGACTTTAATTTCTCCTAGACTTTATCATATAAAGTGCCATTTTGTCCAGGGGAACTAATCTATATAGTCTGAAGATCAGTTATAATTCTGAAAGAACTTTTACCTTACTCCAAATTGAAGTTGGTAACTCTAGCTGTGGCCCAATTTATACACAGACCTTAATATTCCAAACACAAACACAATTACCAAGTGATCTCTATTACAGTAAATTTGAACTCTGAGATTTGAGCAGGCGTCCCCTCCCCAACCTTTTTGAATCTGCGGGCATCTTTGGAATTCTGACAGAGGATGGTAGGCACAGCCACAGAATCGCTGCCACAAGAGCCGTAGATAGCCATAAAATGGCTGCCATAGCTTACCTTCAGTCACATAGTGAAGATCTTTGTGCTGTGGTGGCAGCTGCCATCAAAGCAACACTTTTTAGAATCTGCACAGTCAGCCTCCATGTGGAACCTAGAGATCCCCCAAAATTACAACTCAACTCCAGCCTACAGAGATCAGTTGCTCTGAAGAAAATGGTGGACTGTATGGCATTGTACCCCACTGAGGTCCCCAGTCTCCATCCCCAAATCTACATGAGTTTCCCAACCTGGATCTCACAACCCTATCTCCTGCCAGTGGCCAGCAGGGACCTGGCAACCATGAGAATGGTGAAAGAATGAAATATGTTTATGAGTAAGGAAAAAATAGTTTACCATAGTGGCTCACCTGTCATGGGCAGCCTGGCTCCATAGCCTACCACAGTCCTTGGGAAGTGGGGGGCAGGGATGCAATTTGTGGTTCAAAGCTTCCCACAGTGCCTGGCCCCACCCTTGCATTCCTCTGTAGCATGTTGGCACAGTGGTGCCAGGCCCACCATGAGCAAAAGTGGTCCAAGGAGGAGAGGATGCTCCTGCATGGGCTGGTGGTGGAGCAGGGCCAGCTCTGTTACCACTTGACACTATGCCTTCTGGCACAGAATGTGCCAGCTCTGGGTCCTGCTGTGCACAGAGCTGTCCCTTCTGAAGTGGTTGAAGGACACTTTCAGGACAGCTCAAAGGTGTGCGCATGCCCTTGTGCCTCAGGGCATTTCCAAGCTCTTCACCGCATGTGCCATGCTCATCAACATAGCCATTAGGTGGCAGCTGCTGATCCCCCAACTAGGCTGGGGACATGGGGAATGGGCTGCTGGAGCTGCCACAGGCAGGGCAGAATGTCTGGGCATCACTCAGTAGAAGTGGTTCTGGGAACACATTTTGCATTTGGAACGCTGACATGGAGCACCATCCTCCTAATGGAACCACCCATACCCCAGGATCTTGGAGTGAGGTGAGCCCCCATACCCAAGGTCAGGCTGCCATTCTGCATGGCCCCCAGGGCCCCTGCCCCTATATAATGCATTCCACCAGCTCCACTGCACAGCAGTGATGCAGGGGCAGCATCCATCTCCACAGCTGCACATGCCACAGTCCAGGTTCTCAGCCAAGGAGAGCTCCTCACCAACAGTGAGGAGGGGACCAAGGCTTCCGGGGACTTAGAGGGATCTACAAGGGACTATAACTGACCAGAATATGCAGATTCCAGTGGGCTGACTTTGAGGTTGGGGGCTGTCATCACCATCAGTGCCTCATGAGCCTGGGCCAGCAACAGGTCCAAGGTGTTCACAGAAGGTGTTGCAGCCTCAGACCCAGATGTGATGCACCCCTGCAGCCCTCACTAGTTTGAGCCCCCTCCTTTGCTATTACTGTTGGGTTGTTGATGTTCAAGAGTTCATAGTACAATTGATTGTTTATTTGTGATTTTTTTAATGATTGTGTACTGTGTTGCTTGTGTCACAGGATGGGCCCTACCTCGCCACCCCACCTGGGCCAGCTGCAAACTACATCTGCCTCCCAGGCTCAGCACCCCCTAGGAGTTCTGGGACCTTGTCACAGGGCTCGCGGCTCAAGGGTTGGCAGGGAGGGCTCTGTGCTGGTCTTGCTGCTGCTATGGATAGTTCCGGATGTTGGATGGTCACCAGCATGAGGACAGATCACTGGACAGGTCCCATCTGAGGGAGAAACATATCACTATCCCACAGGGATATGCACCCTGTCTTGGATGAGATTACACTCCCCTTGAAAAGCCAGGTTCACAGCTTAGGACTGCTGCTTGATGCTGTGGTCACTTTAGAAAACCAAGTGGCTGTTGTGACTCAGAGTGTGTCTGCCCAGCTCCAGCTGGTGCAACAACTGTGTCCATTCCTGGGTCTGTCAGATCTCGCCACAGTGATCCATGCCTTAGTTATATCTAGACTGGATTGTAGCAATGTGCTCTGCATAGCCTTGAAGAGTGTTCAGAAGCTATGAGGACCATATTTCACTGGTACTACAGCAATTATGGTGGCTATCAATACGCTTGTGAGTCCAATTCAAAGTGTTACTTTTGCCCTTTAAAGCCCAACATAACTTGGGACCAGAGTATCTGAAGGATCATCTTATCCCATACGCTCCTGTCCATGAATTAAGATTGTGGGGAGATGCCCTCCTGAGTCCTGACTGTCCCACCAGTTAAAGATGCTTGTTCAGTCGGTTCACAAGAGAGGGCCTTTTCTGTGGCCACCTCACCATTTATTTATTTTATTCAATTTATAGCCCACCCTCCCCTGTAAACAGGGCTTAGGGTGGATAACATCATTTGTAAAATATATTATACAGTTAAAATACCAACGATTCAAAATAAGATTCAAATACAATAAATAGAATAAAACACAAGTAGTGCATTTAACTATTAGATGGCGTAAAATCGGGGGGGTAGTTATCTTAAACACTATTTGACAGAAGGAAGGGGAAGGGAAGGGGGGAAAGGAGAAGAAGGGAAGGCCGATCTGAGATGGAAACCCATTGCTACCCTCAACCATAGGCCTAGTGGAACAGCTCTGTTTTACAGGCCCCATGGAACTGCATCAGATTCTGCAGGGACTGGATCTCATCTGGAACAGTGATCCACCAGGTTGGAGCCAGTGCTGAAAAGGCCGTGGCTGTGGTTGAGAACTTTGGGCCAGGGATCACCAGAAGGTACTTATCGCTGGAGCATAATGCTCTTTGGGGGACATCCCAGGAGAGACAGTCCCAAAGATATGCTGGTCCCCAGACCATGTAGGGCTTTGAAGGTTAACACCAAAACCTTGAATCTGATCCGGTATTCAAACCTGGAGCCAGTGCAGCTAGTGAAGCATCAGCTGTATATCGGCTCTGAAGGAAATTCCCATCAGAACATGCGCTGCTGCATTCTGGACCAGTTGCAGTTTCAGGGTCAGTCTCAAAGGTAGCCCTGCATAGAGTGAGTTACAGTAGTCTAATCTGGAGGTGACCGTTGCCTGGATCACTGTGGCGAGGTCAGAGGGAGACAGGAAGGGGGCCAACTCAAACTGCTGCTTTCCCACGTATACAAACCTGCCTCATCCACTCAGCTGAAAGGGCCCACTTTTCCCAAATGGGTACTTAGACAGAACCGTGGAGTGGGGTGTGTGTCATCAGCTACCAATTAACCCCTCCAGTGTAGAAACATCTTCATTCCTTTGCCGTGGGTCATAGTTCCAATGCTCTTAGGCCAAATCCATTTACCTCCGTTGGCCCTTGCTAAGAATCTGACTACTACAAAATATTTGGTGGTTACAGGGCTGTCTTGTGCATAAGTAGCTGTTGTAAAAACACCATTGGCGGCATCATTCTTAATCATGGAAAAACATTCCAGTTTTGCATTCTTGTTTTAAACCACTATCCCTCAGGACATGATGTATAAGTTGTACAGAGACCTGCCTCATAATATGCAGTTTAAAAATAGTTACTGGGGTAATTTTATTTTACCATGTTTGTCACAGAAGCCTATGGGAGGTTTGCCTAATAACAACTAACAGCCTGTGGGAGAATTCCCCCATCCACTCCCCCTCTTCTGTCATTCTTGTTCCTTTGAATGCCAGGCGCACTGCCATTGTAAAGTGAGCAGGATGAGTTACTTGGCCACAGTAACTATTTTGGTGAGTGTGTAGCTTGCCCCAGAGTGCCTTGAAGGGTGGACTGGAACAGCCAGGTGACTGGAACAGCCAGAAAGCTGATGAGTCCTTTTTAGTTCTGCTGCATATTTTTAGTAGCAAAGCCTGCTCAAATGCACTCTGAATCCTTCAGAGTAAGTCTCCTGAAAGGCTAGCAAGACTTTCCATGGCTTTCAGAAAATGGTGACTTTGCTAATAGCATAGATTTGTCTGTATTTCTATAGGACATTTTGCAAATGCAAGAAATTGTCAGGTTCTTTAAAGTAGCCTGTAGTGCTTCACTGACAATACTTGGTGTTTTAAAGATACACTGCTTAAAAGATGGTGAATGCTAAGCTTAGCCAATTTGTTTGTTGTGTGTTTAAGACATTTATTTGAACAATACATTAATGTCCCAGCTCCCATCCACCCAGCGGTTCAAAAGCCCGTTAAAGGGCAAGTAGATAAAATGGGTACCTGCTACTAGAGCGGGGGGGGGGGCCCCCGCCCCTGGCACAGCAGTGATGGTGAAGAGCAGAGAACGGAGAGCGATGAACAGCGGCGACGAAGAAAAAAAAGGCGGCTGGCGAGGCGAGGAGGCAAACGAAGGAGGCCGGACCAACAAGGTGCAGAGGCGGAGCGACACAGCAGGCCGGAGCCTGACTTGGACGGAGGACGCTGCGAGCATGCGCGGAAACACGGAGTGGTCTAGGCCTGGAGGCGGAGTTATGACAGCCAAAAAAAGCAGAACAGCGAAGACCTGCACCGGAGGAGGGTCGCCGCCGGACTGTCCCCTCGCAAAATAAAGAAGATCTGCTACAACAGGATAAAGGTGCCTGGTAGGCTTCTCACCTTCCCCTACATATGTGGCCCTAGATTAGATTGGTTAAATTGGAATTGTAAGCCGCTCAGAGCCCCTAGGGGGTGAGCGGGATAGAAGCTGAAGGAATAAATAAATAAATAAATAAATAAATAAATACTGTAAAGGTAAAGAAATTTGATATATAAGAAAATCAAATACCAGGGTACCCTTCCCGGGCACCACTGTTGGCCGCTCTGGCCATCCCCTCCCAATGGGAGCAGTCGCTGCACTTGCTGAGGCGGGGCTGGTATATGGTACATGCCATAGAGTCCACTGCCCAAAGCAGCCATTGTCTCCAGGAGAACTGATCTTGATCATCTGGAGATCAGTTGTAATAGCTGGGAAATGTTCTGTAGGGGAAATGATGTGCTGTGGCTGGGGAACACGGTGATTTCCGGGAGATCTCCAGGCCCCACGGGGAGATTGGCAACCCCAGTGTACGTTTAGGGGGAGATTGGGAGGTGTATTTTACCTCCAGATACATTCAGTGACTCCCAACAGCAAACAGTTTAGAATGTTGGAGGCGAGAGCCAATCAGACCACATATGCAAACCACCTCTGTGTTCCAACTGGCTATAGGGGAGAGGATGACATGTGGAATGGAGTGAGGCCCAATCAGCCCATATATGCAAATAACCTTGAAAGGCTGGCCCAAACAAGTAGAAGGTGACTCATCAGGATCACAGCTAGCCTTTTAAATATATTCATTTTCTCTACCATTTCATTATTCATATCTCTTAAGGTTGTTTAAATAACAGTTTAATTCATAATTAACCATTCTGAAATGCAGCAGTAAAATACACAATAGAAGAAAAAAGTAGCAGTAGGAGAAAAAACATTTCACAGGGCAGCAAAGTATTAAAGCAAACAGAAAATAGAATAAAATTCAAAACTATTTGGTAGGAGCAAGTAAGATTTTAATGTTTTGAGGTACATTAATCAAAGGGAACATGATTGGGAAAGTTCACTGTTTGGCACTTAGGCTCCACCTCTGCCTTGCGCTCAGTTTGGACCCAGCTGAGCTCTGAGAAGCTCATTAGGAAAACAACTGTGATATAATAGCGAAGTTGTGATTTGGACAGAGAAAAATATTTTTATGTGTCCTGTGTATAACAAATCATTAGTCGATTCCTTTGAAGTACACGGTCTGAAATGTCTTAATGACGGTGCAGCGCTCATTAAACCATTTCACTTAAAGTTTCATCAGATGAGACCTTTCACTGAAAAATATATACAAAATTTACATTCATTTTCTAAATTCACAACATGAAAACCTAAAAAAAACCTTTTAGTCTAAAACAGAAAACTAGATTTACTGCAGAGAAATTTAGTCTTTGCAAAATGTATCAAAAGGAGAAACTCACTCTTTCATATTTTCACTGCAACTTAATGCTCTCTCTGTTAATCTAGTTCACACTGTTTTGCTATGAGTGAAGCAGCTGCATGCTGTCCTAAAAAAATCCTCCCTAAACTGCTTCAAGTGCAGACCTCTGATTGAATGTAAGGTGGGTAGCATGGATTTTTTTTTTTGGTATATTTACAGTTCTCACAATCATACACTTTAGATTAGTTCATATATAACTACACAATTATTTCATAATGTATCTATATATGTAGAACAATCAAATGAAAGAAAGTAAAACAGCCCCAGTTGTTCTTATAATCATTTAAAGCTATATACCTAATTTAGTACAAATCATACAAACATTCAAAGCTAAATACATGCAATCTGTAACGCTCTGTGCATACAACTGGAATAATGTTTACATCTCTAAGACATTTAAATTAAAGGAAGCAACCCAAATTGAATTCAGTGTTAAGCCCAAAAAGTTCCAATGTATTCAGTTTAAAGATGCACTTTTTCTTGTTTTTGTAGGGATCCAAGTAGATTTTTATCCTTAGGATCTCCCACATATAGAGCAGTGAATCTGAAATAATCTTTTTAATGTCCTTTTTCAAGAAAATGATTAGTAATAGGAGCTTCCTGATTTTTATGTCTAACCCAGGAAATATGTTCCAAAATGTGTACTTTGAGTGGACACACACGATAACCAATGTACATGTTTTGACAGGTACAAACCAAAAGATATACTACGTGTGGTGTAGAACACGTCGCAAAGGAATTTAAAGAAACAATACTATTATGAGGCAGGGTTATTTTCTTCCCTTCAAGTCCCAGTGGACATAAATTGCAGTTTTTGCAAGCAAAAAATTCAACTGGTAAAGCACTAGACTGAAAACTCTTTTTCTTTACATCTGATCTCACTATATGATCCCCTATCCATTTTTCTATAACCTATAAAGGGAGGATTTTTACAACTGGGGATGTCTCTAAGGAGCAACCAATACTTATATATAATTTTCTTAATTCTCATGGCTCATGGGGTATATGTAATGGACCAATTTATAATATTCCCTTTTCTTTTATTTTCTGATTTCCATAAAATGATAGCTCTATCTGTATCTCTAGCTGTCTTATATGCTTGTTCCACTACATCCCATGGATAGCCTCTTGTAGAAAATTGATTAGCCAAAATTTCACTATCCCTAATAAAATTTTCCTCTGTCGTGCTGTTTCGTTTAATCCTCAAAAATTGTTCTGTAGGAATATTCTGTTTTAAATGGGCAGGATGAAAGGACTTATAGTGCAAATAGGTATTTCTATCTGTGGGGTTTTTTTAACTGCTACTGTATTCGTAGTTGTTTTGTAAACTTCTGTGTCAAAGAAAGACACACTCTGCTTATTATATTGTCACGTAAAATTTATATTTTCATCCACTCCATTTAGCCATGTACAAAAGGCACTGTTTCCTCAGATTCATATAATACAAACATGTCATCTATGAACCTATGCCACATCTTAATTGATCTATAGTAGGGATTCTGTACCTCACTGTTAATATAATTCTTTTCCAGAAGAGACATGTATAGGTTGGGTATTGAGGGTACTACTGCACTTCCCATTGCAACCCCTTTTATTTGAAAGTAAAAATTTCATTGAAATGGAAATAATTTTTCTCTAGTACAATTTCCAATAGACTTAATAAAAAATGTGTCGGAGGGTTAGAGTCTGATCTCTGTTCTAAGAAAAATTCCACTAATCTTCTAGCTTCCTCTAAGGGGATACTAGTGTATAATGATGTGACGTCCATTGTCAAAAAGACCGTGTTTGCTGACAACATTAGTCCTTCCACCTTAGAAATAAAGTGTGTGATGTCTTTTATATAGGAAGGATTCTCAGCAATGAAAGGACTCAAAAAATAATCAACAAATTTAGACAATGGTTCCAACAAAGAGTTACTACCTGAAATTATTGGTCTGCTTTTTGGTGGGTGATCTTTTTTGTGTATCTTTGGTAGTATATAAAATATTGGAACCCTTGGGTTGTCATTAGTCATATACACACAAACACACACACACACACACACACACACACACACACATACATGACAAATCTTTGTCTATATATACTCACATATATATAGACATCTTTGTCTATATATCCTGCCATCTCAGCTTTCAATAAAGTCACTCTTATCATATTTGCTATTATATATATACACATACACATACATGACAAATCTTTGTCTATATATCCTGCCATATATATAGACATGTTTGTCTATATATCCTGCCATCTCAGCTTTCAATAAAGTCACTCTTATCATATTTGCTATATGATTAGTTAGATCGTTATCTAACTTCACATAGTTTGTAGTGTCCTCTAGTTGTCTACATGCCTCTGCTGTATAATATGTCTTATTCATGAAAACTATGGCTCTGCCCTTATCGGCTGCTTTTATGATAATGCACTCATCATTTTTAATGACTTGTAAAGCCTTCCTCTCTTCTCTGGATATATTATGCCAACTGCATTGTTGTGTGGAGTCCTCTAAAGTTTTAATATCCGTCAAAACTATTTTTTCAAATGTTTATATAGAGCTATCGCGTATGTTTGGGACAAAAGAAGATTTTCCTCACCACAAAACCAACTTTTTATTGGACATCTCTGTGCATGATTGAAAAATATATTTCTTTAATTATCTAAACCACGACTTCATTATTATATCACGGTTGTTTTCCTAAGAAGCTACAGTCCGTACCGTGATCTCTCTCCTTTCGGCAGAGCTCTGAGAAGCAGTAGGAGACAGGGCTGCTAAATTAATAATGTTAGAAAACTGAAAATAAAAGATTGGAGAAAAAAAGGAAAAACAATAAAAACATGCCCTTTGGGGCAGTTAAAAAAAAAGAAAAGAAGGGACCTCTTCTTCAGCTGGTGAACAGGTATCCTTTCACACCAAGGAACCATCTCTGGGCAGGGAAGGAGGGGGACTCTTGGTAGTTGGTGATTTGATCCTTAGGCAAACCCACATACTGACCGTATAGTGACTTGCCTGCCTGGTGCAAAGGTAGCGGACATTACACATGTTCTAGATAGGCTGGTAGACAGTTCTGGGGATGAGCCAGTGGTCGTGGTACATGTTGGCACCAACGATGTGAGGAAATGCAGTCTTGAGGTCCTGGAGGAAAAATTTAGGCTGCTAGGCAGGAAACTCAAGGCCAGGACCTCCAAGGTAGTCTTCTCAGAACTGCTACCTGTTCCACACACAGGGCCGGAGAGACAGGCACAGATCAGGAGTCTCAATGCAGGGATGAGACGATGGTGTATGGGGGAAGGGTTCACATTTGATCGGCACTGGGGTGCTTTTTGGAACAAGAGGGAGCTGTACAAAAGAGATGGTCTCCACTTGTCCCGAGAAGGAACCAGGCTGCTGGTGCTTAAGATCAAAAAGGTGGCAGAGCAGTTTTAAAAACTGAATGTTGGGGGAAAGCCAATTGAGGGAGATGAAAAGGCTCTGGTTTGGGATGGCTCATATCAAGGAGGTGAAGAGGTAGCTGGTACTTTTTTACAAGGAAATTGATTAGAATTGTCCATT
>NW_015174956.1:111909-129677 GCF_001447785.1 Gekko japonicus | reverse complement strand
TTTCCTGGAGAAGTTGGCATAACAGGGGTTTCAAATGTGTAGCGTAAGGGCCAGGCAATCTTCTTCTGCAGACCAAAGGGGCAAATCTTGAAGAAGCCTCAAGGGCCCTTCTTAGTGCCCAGAGCCTCTTACTTAGGAAAAAGGAGGCACTGAAAAGCAGACCAGAGAAGCACGGGGACCTTCCTCCTTGACTTCAGCCACCGGTGCCCTGAAGAACAGATTGAAGCAAGGCAGGGCGATGGTTCCCAGACAATGTTTATCGATCCTTCTTCTGTATTATTGGCAGGTAAGTGTTCAATGTTATCTTTGGAGTCGTGCAAAACAAGGAGACCAGAGAGAGAGAGAAGACATTTATATATAGAAGCAAAAAGAAAGGGGGAGAGAGAGAGAGAGAGAGAGAGAGAGAGAGAGAGAGAGAGAGAGAGTCTCTACCTTGTATACAGTGTTGCTTTAATCAAAAGAAAAGGGGGGGAAGAGCTCAGGTTCTGTCACTTCCCAAATACATTGTGTAGCTTCCCCCTCCCCCCCCACGTGTTTAACTTGGCCTCATTGTTGTTCAAAGTCAGGATTATTTAAAAACAACAACAACAGGAGCCTGAATTGCATAACAGAGCAGAGAAAGGCATAGCTCTAAGATCTGGGTTTGAACATCGGGACCTCATTCTCTACAGTCTTCCCGCAGGCTAAATAAATCACCCCTTGGTCTCCTCTCGGTGGCTGTAGATGCATCGTGCACAGAGGTGAGCATTGGACCTAGGTGGTGCCTGAAGACTGAAGGTTTACAAGATCATGCGTGGGATAGAGCAGGTTGAGAAAGAGGCACTTTTCTCCCTTTCTCACAATACAGGAACTCCTTGTGGGCACTCCATGAAATTGCTGAGCAGTCAGGTTAGAATAGGTAAAAGGAAGTCCTTCTTCACCCAAGGAGTGATGAACACCTGAAATTCACTGCCACAGGAGGAGGAGGCGGCTACAAGCATGGACGGCTTCAAGAGAGAATTGGTTAAACACATGGAGCAGAGGTGCATCGGTGGCTATAAGCCACAAGGTCTAGATAGGAACTCTCAGGCTGGGGCAAGGGATGCTCTGTGTTCTTGGTGCTTGGGGAGGGGGGGCAACAGTGGGAGGGCGTCTAGTGTCCTGGCCCCACTGCTGGGTTTGGCCACTGTGTGACACAGAGTGTTGGACTGGATGGGCCAGTGGCCTGATCCAACACTGGCTCCTCTTCTGTTCTTCTATGGAGCAGAGGTCCATCAGTGGCTATTAGCCACAAGGTATAGGCAGAAACTCTCAGTCTGGGGCGAGTGATGCTCTGTATTCTTGGTGCTTGGGGGGGGGGGCACAGTGGGAAGGCTTCTAGTGTCCTGGCCCCACTGCTGGACCTCCTGATGGCCCCGGGGGCTTACCCACTGTGTGATATAGAGTGTTGGACTGGATGGGCCATTGGCCTGATCCAACACTGGCTTCTCTTCTGTTCTTCTACGGAGCAGAGGTCCACCAGTGGCTATTAGCCAGAAGGTATAGATAGGGACTCCAGGGCAAGGGATGCTCTGTATTCTTGGTGCTGGGGGGGGTCAACAGTGGGAGGGCTTCTGGTGTCCTGGCCCCACTGCTGGACCTCCTGATGGCACCTGGTATTTTTTGGCCACTGTGTGACAGAGTGTTGGACCGGAGGGGCCATTGGCCTGATCCAGCTTTGGCTTCTCTTATGTTCTTGTGTTCTCATGACCTTGGGTCACCTTCTTCCTTGACACACCTCGGCATAGAAACGCCTCTGTAGCTGAGTCAGCTCTGCATATCATCAGGAAGTGCACCGGCCAGGAGTGGGGGCGGCAAGGAGCAGGAAATGGGGAGGGAGGGGTCTCGACAGGCCACTCTGGGGGGGGCTTGCGGGGACCTGCGTCGGCCTCCAGTTGGGGACGAGGGCACCCTTCCGTCTGGGCCACTCTGCCTTCAGTCCTGGGAAGAATATTGCTGGGATGTTTATCACAGGTTGCAGCAGAATAACAATTAGGTTTTATCGGGATGTCACCGTTGATTAAAAAAGGCGGTGGATCCAGGAGGACTCTGAGATAATTACATTTTCCACAGCGCGGTACTGTAACATTTTATTTTTGGAATATAGCCTTTCACCGCCATAAACCCCAATTGCTTAATATTCCTCTCAGCCTCCTCTCACACAATAGACGACTACCCTGTCGAGATACGGCTCTCGCAGCCGCTGACGTGGAGCATCCTCTCCTTAAAAAAAAAAAGATCCCCAAATTGCAGCTCTATTCCTGTATCTGTCGAAATAAAGAGCTGTCAGCAAACTTCATCACAGTGCCCTGATTTCCATTCCGCCATATCAAGAGACGGGCGTGTGGAGTACCGAACGAACATTAGAGCAGAGCTCTGTCTCGGGGAGAGAGACGTCGTCCAGGAAAAGGAGCTGTGCTAATCCAGTTATCATGGTGTCATGAAGCTGCCGTCTACTGAATCAGGCCCTTGATCCATCAAGGTCAGTAATTGTCTACTCAGACTGGCAGAGGCTCGCCAGGGTCTCAGGCGGAGGTCTCTCACATTACCTAGAGCCTGGTCATTTTCAATAGAGATGCCGGGGATTGGACCTGGGCCCTTCTGCATACCAAGCGGATGCTGCTCCACTGAGCCATGGCCTCTTCCCTGACCAGCTTGAACTCACAAAGCTGCCTTATACTGAATCAGACCATTGGTCATGTAGGTCAGTATCAGGGGTCATTTTCCTGCAGGAGCGCACAGGAGCGGCGTTCCAGAAGTAAAGAGCCCATGCAACAAGCCTCACCCCCTGCTCCCAGTAGCCCTCAGTCTAAGCAAGAAACAGCCAGGTAAGTTGCAGAGCCCCCCCCGGCCCGCCTTCAGGTACAAGCTCTCCCTCCTCTGCGAGGACGTCCCCCCCCCAATAGCTAGCAATCCAAAGCAGTCCAGTGGCACCTTTAAGACCAAGTTTTATTCAGGTACAAGCTCTCCCTCCTCTGCGAGGACAGATCTGCACGTCGTCCCCCCAATAGCTAGCAATCCAAAACAGTCCAGTGGCACCTTTAAGACCAAGTTTTATTCAGGTACAAGCTCTCCCTCCTCTGCGAGGACAGATCTACACATCCCCCCCCCAATAGCTAGCATTCCAAAACAGTCCAGTGAAGCCTGAGTGGTGGGTGTTGTCTTCTGACACACTTCCGGTGATGTCAGGGGGTGTGGCATATGCAAATAAGTTATGCTAATGAGTTATGCTAATGAGCTCATGCACCTCTTTTTCTACGAAATGACCCCTGGTCAGTATTGTCTGCTCAGACGGGCAACCGCTCTCCAGGGTCTCAGGCGGAGGTCTTCTCCTTAACCTACTATCTGGTTCTTTTGGCTGGCAATCCTGGGGATTGAACCTGGGACCTTCTGCAAGATTAGTTGATAGCATTCAGGGCAGAAATTCAGCAGATGAAGGGCATACAGCTCCTTCCAGGTGGGCATCATGTTCCCCTGGGAATTTATGCAGGGGGAAAGTGTACACTTGCCCATCCATGGCAATCCTCCAAGTGAAGTCGTGGCAAGACTCATGCTTATAGTCGCAGCAGACGAACATGGGTCCCTCTCTGAAATTTCTTGGAGGGTACGAAAGATCACGTGTCAATGAGGCAGACACACCATCGGAACTGACTGTGCCCTGCAGGCCCACTCACTGGAGGGATTGTCCATGATGGTGTGAACATAAGGACAGAAAAAGAGCCCTGCGGGTATCAGAGCAGTGGTCCATCTAGACCAGCATTCCTTCCTACACAGTGACTAGCTACCGTGAAGATCCAGCAACAGTCTTCATAAGAACAGAAGAAGAGCCCTGTTGGATCAGACCAGTGGTCCACCTCGACCACCATTCTGTCTAATGTGGTAGCCTACCAGTTCCATTGGAGGGCCAACAACAGGGCACAGAGGCCGAGGCCTTCATTAGGGCCCTGCTGCATCAGAGCAGTGATCTATCTAGTCCAGCATCCCACCCTACACAGTGACCAACTAGCTGCCCTGAAGATCCAACAACCATTTTCATAAGAATAGAAGAAGAGCCCTGCTGGATCAGATCAGTGAGGGTCTATCTAGTCCAGCATTGTGTCTCACATAATGGCCAACCATTTCCCCTGGAGGGCCAACAACAGGACATAGAGGCCAAGGCCTTCATAGGAACATAAGAAGGGCTCTGCTGGTTAAGAGCAGTGACCTATCTAGTCCCGCATCCCATCCTACACAGTGACTAACCCGTTGCCCTGGAGGTCCAACAGCAGCCAAAGCCTTCAATAGAACATAGGAGAGCCATGCTGGATCAGACCAGTAGTCCACATAGTCCAGCACCCTGTCTCACACAGTGGCCAACCAGTTCCTCTGGAGTCCAACAAAAGGGCATAGAGGCCAAGGGCTTCATTAGAACATAAGAAAAGCCTGGCTGGATCAGACCAATAGTCCATCTAATCCAGCATTCTGTCTCATACACTGACCAACCAATTGCCCTGAAGGTCCAAGAACAGGGCATAGGGGCTGAGGCGTTCCCCTGATGTCGTCTTCTGGAACTGGTATTCAGAGGATGACTGTGTCTGGGCTGGACAAAATCCACGTTTTTAGTTTTGAAAGTTTTTCTCTCTCCTATTATAAGACAGTCTAAAGGGGAACATCAATTGCTCCCAAACATCAATCGTAATAACCAGCTCACACCTTAAACAGAAACTGACACCTAGAAGTGGCCATGGAGAGTTGGGGGTTCAAGAGGCTAGATCATGTTATCCTGAAGACTCCAGAGAAGGATTCCTTAACATACAAGTGGGAAAACAAGAGATAAAGTCCCTTTACACAGGGGGAGATGAGACCACTTTTTCAGGGCCATTTTTGGCTGATTCCATCTGGACAAAGGAGTTCTCATATTGGAGCTCCATCTCGATGATGGTCATCACCACAAGGAGGAGACAAAGGGCTGCCTGCCTGGACAGAGACTCCAAGGTAATGGTAAGCTTTCAGGAAATGATCACTTTTGAGTAGGGACGGTCACGAACAAGGAAAATGGAGTTCACTTCGTGGTTCATTCCTGAACCACAAATTGAACCACGAATCAAACCACAAATCAAACCGGGAGGCTTGTTCATGAACCAAACCAGTCCAAGGTCTCTTTAAACCCCTGCTTTCTGCTCCATCCATGAACCACCATGAACTGCACAAACTGCTTTACACATTTGTGGAAGTTCATAATGGTAGACCCGTCATGAACTTCTGTTGGCAAACCACAAACAGGGCAAAATTTGCAATGAATTTTGCTTCATGATTCTGTTCATGCCCATTCCTATTTTTGAGTTAGAGCCTGCCTTAGAATAAGACCAACTAGGGCATGTACAGAGTGACATATAGGGGAATTGCGTGGTTGCACCTTACATTCTTTACTGTTTTAAATGCTGGTAGTTATTCTCTGTACCACACAGGTCCATAGCTACCTGGGGGGGGGGGGCTGAGGTGATACCCCCTCCCAAATCTCTCCCACCCCCACTGAATCTCTCCTGAGGTGGAGAGAGCCTGGGGCTGCTGGTTGGGAGGGCAGCAGCAAGAGCAGCTGGCTGATTGGCTGGCAGACCGAGTAAGCAAGAACAGGTGCAGAAGGAGCATGTGCCCAGCCCCAGCACAGCATACAGACAAGGGAGCAAGCCCTACTGAGCATAGTGGGCTTACTGACAAGTAATCACACTCAGGATCACGCCACGTGGCAGCTTGGGCTTTGCCTCCCCTCCCCCTTGATCGAGCTTTGCATAACCCCCCCCTAACCCGCCCCCCCCAGCTAACGTTTCAAGATGCCCCATAGCAGAAAGAAAAATTAGGAATTTCTGCCTCTTAGCTGGCTGGCTGGTTCAGCTGCGTCGCCACACAGATCTTCACAGCAAAGAGCTATTTTTCTGCATCTTATCTAATGGGAGTAAATACCCTGTAGGGCTACACACACACACACACACACACACACACACACACATTTCAATCCTATTTTGATCGAGAAGGCAAGAGCCCTTCATCAGGCATAAAGTTTCCTTTGCAAGTGACCTCACTTCCCAAAATTAGCAGGGAGGGGGAGTTCATCCGGTTAACTCTCTCTCTTTCATTTTACAGCAAGGAGAGAGAGAGAGAGAGAGAGAGAGAGAGAGAGAGAGAGAGAGAGAAGAGAGAGAGAGAGAGAGAGAGACTGAGTGAGGGGGAGAGACTGAGTGAGGGGGAGAGACTGAGTGAGGGGGAGAGACGAGCAGCCCAAGCAGGGGAGGAAAACGTTGGGGACTTGGAGGGGCTTCCATCAGCTGCAAACCTTAAACCGGGTCAGTGTGTGGACTATTGGGGCCATCGGCTGGGAATCCTTCTAAATGGATGGAATGATTATTGTAAGAGGTGGCTGGCCTGAGTGAAGTGTGGCTGGGGACCATAAAAGATGGGAGGGTGGAGATGCATGGGATGTGGGGGGTGTCTTTTTTGAACACTGGGGATGTGCATGGGGGGGGGGGTCACTTGATCCAGGTGAGAAGATGAGTGGCCTTTCTCTTCCCTTCATCATCTCCCCATCCCACTTCCTTGGCTTGCACCACTGCCAGGGCTGCTTGCAAACTGCTTTTTGCAAAAGGGTGGCTAATTAAATTAGCCACGGCTAGCTACAGTGCTGGTACCACATAGATCTCTTCCATTCCAACACACTATTTAAAATGGGTGCCAAGGGGAGGGAGGGAGTTAGCTGCTAAATCACTATTTCCCTGGGGCCCTTTCCGCACTTGGCTCTCATCCCTGGTTTTATCAGAGTTCAGCTCGCGACACAATGCCTTGCATTTATCCCTGGTTATAACAGCATCCGTTTATCCCGGGACAAGTGTGGGGTGAAACCGGGGTGACCTCAATGTAATGTGGAAACCAAAAAATACCCCAAGATCATTACAGGGGTGAACTCGAGTGTAGTGTAGAATGTAAGTTCGGGGACAGGGTTGAACCAGGATCTAAGGTCTAGTGCGGAAAGGACCTGAGAGTGTAGAAGTGTGGTAAGTCATCACCGTGGTAACCAGTTGCTGGGAAATAGGAGCTATGAGCACTTTTTGTTGTTGTTCAGTCGCACAGTCGAGTCCGACTCTTCGCGACCCCATGGACCAGCTCCCGCCAGGCCCTCCTGTCTTCCGCCGTCCTCTGAAGTTGGCTCAATTTCATGTTCGTTGCATCGATGACACTGTCCAACCATCTCATCCTTTGCCGTCCCCGTCTTCTTTGACCTTCAGTCTTTCCCAGCATCAGGGTCTTCTTCTCCAGTGAGTGCTCCCTTCTCATTGGGTGGCCAAAGTCTTTGAGCTTCAGTTTCATTATCTGGCCTTCCAGGGAACAGTCAGGGTTGATTTCTTTTAGGATTGACTGATTGGATCTCCTTGCAGTCCAAGGGACTCTCAAGAGTCTTCTCCAGCACTAGCAGAGCCTTAAAACAGCAACGTGGAATGGAAGCTGGGAGCACTGGCCCTCTTGGTGGGTATTTTTTAAAATGACCAGCTGGTGGCAGCATACCAAAGACAGAGCTGAAGAAGAACGGTTGGTTTTTATACCTGTCAGAGGGCCAGACAAACCGGAAGAGGGATGCATTGTGGGGTGGAGACTCAGCACAGTCGCTGGGTGCCTGGATGCCTCAGAGGGCAGAATGGTTTCGCAGCAAACTCCCTGCAGAGTGGACCCTTGCTGTCAAACCTGGGTTTATCTCTTTGTAACGGGTTGCATGTTGCACTTGTAATCTGTTGTTGGATCTTCTGACATGCTTTGTGGCCTTAAAAAGCAGCTGTTGGATTGGGGCCATGGATCTGGTTAATTCCCTTGCCCTGCACTGTATCACAGTTGGAATCATAGAATCACACAGAGTTGGAAGGTGCACACAGAGGCCATCTAGTCCCACCCCCTGCTCAATGCAGGATCAGCCTAGAGCCTCCCTGACAAGGGTTTGTCCTGTCCAGCCGCTGCTTAAAGACAGCCAGTGAGGAGGAGCTCACCACCTCCCTAGGCAGATGATTCCCCTGTGGCACAACTCTGACTGTAAAAGAGTTTGTCCTCATATCCAGCCGGTACCTTCTCACCGTTAATTTATACCCATTCTTGCCAGTCCTCTCCTCTGCTGCCAGCAGGAACAGCTCCCTGCCCTCCTCTAAGTGAGAGACCTTCAAATATTTCAAGAGAGCAATCCTGCCCCCCCCCCTCGACCTCCTCTTCTCCAGACTGAACATTCCCAAGCCCTCAGCCTTGGTCTCCAGACCCCTGATCATCCTCGCTGCTCTCCTCTTCACCCGCTCCACTCTGTCCACATCCTTTTTGAAGTGAGGCCTCCAGAACTGCACACAAGACTCCAGGTGCAGCTTGACCAAGGCAGTGTACAGTGGGACTATGACATCATGGCATCATGGTCAGAAAATAGATAATGTCTTGCTTATGCGATCCCAGGGGGATCTCTGCCTTGCCACTGGGAGGGACCATGACTCAATATTTATTTATTTATTTATTAGATTTTTACCCCGTCCTCCCAGCAAGGCTGGCTCAGGGTGGCTTACACAACAATTTATTATTTTTATTTATTTTATTTCATTTATAGTCCACCCTCCCCGCACGCGGGCTCAGGGCGGGGTACAATATAATAATACAATATACAATCCAATCAAATGCAAATTTAAAACCATGACTATAACAACATATTAAAGTGCTAGCATTTGATTCCTCAGTGTACAGTCAGTTTCTTAATCTCCTTCAGGTGTCCAGGCGCTCAAGTTGGGCTGTAATTGGGGACCTCAGGGGGTAGGGCTTGCTATCCGTAAACTTTCAGACGTCAGTGGTGGCAGTGGCTTCAAAGGCCTGGTGGAAGATCTCCATTTTACAGACCCTGCGGAACTGTAAGAGGTCCCGCAGGGCCCTGATCTCCTCTGGGAGCTCATTCCACAAGAGTGGAGCTGCCACTGAGAAAGCCCTGGCCCTCATTGTCACTAGCCTGGCCTCCTTGATAGTTGGGAGGACCATCAATTCTGGGTCCCCGATCGCAGCGCTCTCTGGGGAACATATGGGGAAAGGCGGTCCTTCAGGTATGCATGTCCCATGACCATGAGTGATGGGATAGAGCAGGTAGAGACAGAAGTACTTTTCTCCCTTTCTCACAATACAAGAACTCGTGGGCACTCCATGATATTGCTGAGAAGTCAGGTTAGAATGGATAAAAGGAAGTCCTTCTTCACCCAAAGAGTGATTAACCCATGGAATTCACTGCCACAGGAGGTGGTGGTGGCTACAAGCATAGGCAGCTTCAAGAGGGAATTAGATAAGTATATGGACGAGAGGTCCATCGGTGGCTATTAGCCACAAGGTATAGATGGGAACTCTTGGTCTGGTGCAAGGGATCCTCTGTTTTCTTGGTGCTTGGGGGGGCAACAGTGGGAGGGCTTCTAGTGTCCTGGCCCCACTGCTAAACCTCCTGATGGCACCTGGTATTTTTGGCCACTGTGTGATACAAGAGTGTTGGCCTGGATGGGCC
This sequence comes from Gekko japonicus, assembly GCF_001447785.1. Taxonomy (NCBI): domain Eukaryota; kingdom Metazoa; phylum Chordata; class Lepidosauria; order Squamata; family Gekkonidae; genus Gekko; species Gekko japonicus. The sequence goes on along the minus strand of NW_015174956.1, from coordinate 120,133 downwards.
ATTGGCCTGATCCAACACTGGCTTCTCTTATGTTCTTAATAGCAGAGCATCTGCTTGGCATGCAGAAGTTCCCAGGTTCAATCCCTCTCCAGTTAAAAGGACCAGGCAGTAGGTGATGTGAAAGACCTCAGCTTGAGACCCTGGAGAGCCACAGCCAGTCTGAATAGATAATACTTCATGGATCAATGGTCTCATTCCACCTCCGCTTGAGACCCTGGAGAGCTGAAGCCAGTATGAGAAGATAATATTTGGTGGACCAATGGTCTGGTCCAGTATAAGGCCGATTCATGTGTTCACTGTTGGATACAGAAGACTGGGCACCATGCATTCGGGGTCGTATCCTTTAGAGCTCTTCTTGTGGTGTTCTTAGGGGACCTCATGTGCGGATCCATGCTCGGGAAGAAGAAGGAATGTCTGTTGCTCAACATCACTCTCTTGAGGCCTAGGAAGTTGCCCCAGGCACCTCAAAGAGCCGGGTCCCTTTAATTAACCAGCGAGCGAGGTCCCTGGCCGGTAAAGATGGCTCAGCATGTTGGCTAATGGATGGCCCCAGGGGCTCCAGGCGGGGACTTGCTTTCATTTTCTGTCAATAAGCGGGGGGGGGGGGATTGCAAGACGCTTGCTTTTCTTGGGCTTTATTTTGCAAGCAAAGAGCATCCAAAGATAATTCGACGGAGGCTGACATTAAAAAGAGTAATGAGTATCTTTTGCGCTATCAGCAGGAAAGGAAAAGAGAGTGAGACCTTGTTAAGTTATACAGATAGATGAATGCGCAAAACCCACTTTCTTGGTGAAGCACAGCCCCCCCCCCCTCCTCGCACCATGCAGATGAGTCTTGGGAGGGATTGGAACCGGGTGAAATCCGGCTGAGCTTATTTGCCTGCATTGAGCAAAATCACCCCACTCGGAACGTCCCTTTTCTCCTCCGAATGCAGAGGGGACCTTTGGCTCTCCATTGCTCCTCAATAACATCCTCTACATATTAAACATGGGGGAGGCTTTATTAGCATGAAAAGCCTGCCTCTGTCCTTTGCGACGGGAAAACATGGCCGAGGGAGCGGAGTGGAGCACACCCTGCTGGCCAAAGTGCCAGAGAGAGAGAGAGAAAGGAAGTTGTAATCTTATTTGTTTATTTGTTTATTTATTTATTATTTCATTAGATTTTTACCCCACCGTCCCAGCAAAGCCGGCTCAGGGCTTTGCATGGGAATTATGCATGGGGTAGAGCAGGTAGAGAAAGAGGTACTTTTCTCCCTTTCTCACAATACAAGAACTCGTGGGCACTCCATGAAATGGCTGAGCGGTCGGGTTAGAACGGATAAAAGGAAGTACTTCTTCACCCAAAGGGTGATTAACACATGGAATTCACTGCTATAGGAGGTGGTGGCAGCTACAAGCATGGACAGCTTCAAGAGGGAACTGGATAAACACATGGAGCAGAGGTCTATACAGTGGCTATTAGCCACAAGGTAGAGATAGGAACTCTGGGGCAAGTGATGCTCTGTATATCTTGGTGCTTGGGGGGGGGGTCAATAGAGGGAGGGCTCCTAGTCTCGTGGTCCCACTGCTGGACCTCCTGATGGCACCTGGTGTTTTTGGCCACTGTGTGACCCAAGAGTGTTGGACTGGATGGGCCATTGTCCTGATCCAACATTGGCTTCTCTTATGTTCTTATGTACAGCAATATAAAACGAGACAATAAATAATAAAACCCGGTCATTACATCATTAAAACCATAAATATACAGCTAATAAAGTGCTAGCATTAATTCCTCAAAGCACGGTAGGCACCAAGATCTACTTCAGCTGTTCCAGGCACTCAGGTCTACTATACTTAGGGACCCAAGGGGGGGGGGGTTCTCTCTAGAAGCTGTCAGATGTCAGTGGTGGCAGTGGTAGTGGTGGCTCCAAATGCCTGGCGGAAGAGTTCTGTTTTACAGGCCCTGCAGAACTGTAACAGGTCCCGCAGCGCCCTGATCTCCTCTGGGAGCTCGTTCCACCAGAATGGAGCCGTCACTGAGAGCTGCCACATCTTGGTGTTTTCCGCACTTGGATCTCCTCCCTGGTTGATAAAACTCGCGACACAATACCTGGCATTTATCCCTGGTTATAACAGCATTCGTTTACCCCAGGACAAGTGTGGGGCAAAATTTGGGTGACCTCAATGTAATGCGGAAACAAAAAATACCCTGAGATAATTATAGGGGTGAACTCAAGTATAGTGCGGAAACAAAAAAATACCCTGAGATAATTACAGGGGTGAACTCGAGTATAGTGCAGAATGTAAAAATACCCCGAGATAATTACAGGGGTGAACTCGAGTGTAGTGCAGAATGTAAAAATACCCCAAGATAATTACAGGGGTGAACTCGAGTGTAGTGTGGAATGTAAAAATACCCCGAGATAATTACAGGGGTGAACTCGAGTGTAGTGCAGATTGTAAAAATACCCCGAGATAATTACAGGGGTGAACTTGAGTGTAGTGTGGAATGTAAAAATACCCCGAGATAATTACAGGGGTGAACTCGAGTGTAGTGTAGAATGTAAAAATACCCCGAGATAATTACAGGGGTGAACTCGAATATAAAAATACCTCAAGATAATTACAGGGGTGAATTCGAGTGTAGTGTAGAATGTAAGTTCGGGGACAGGGTTGAACCAGGATTTAAGGCCTAGTGCAGAAAGGACCAAGGACCACTGGAGAAGAATAAAGTGGAGCTGCTTCACACATACCTGCAAAGGAAACGACATGTTAGTCTGTGACAGCAAAAAAGAAACAGGACTCCGGGGGGAACTTAAGGATTCACCTCTGTTCTTCTAGGGGGGTGGCCATGTTGGTCTGCCGTAGAAGGGCGAGATCTGAGTCCAGTAGCACCTTAAAGGGGGGGCCGCGGTGACTCAGAGGTTAAGATGCTGAGCTGCAGACCAGAAGGTCGGTAGTTCGGCAGTTCGAGCAAGGGAAACCTTTAGCACGTTAAAGACCAACAAGGTATCCAGGGAGAGTCAAAGCACCCTTCATTAGACACCAGCAACAAAGGAAGTTTTGGATTTCAAAAGTGGTACCATGGATATCTTATTGGTCATTAAGGTTCTGCTGGACTCGAAACTTGCTCATGTGTTCTTATAAAGACTAACAGGGGTTTTATTCTGCTATAATCCTGTAAAATAATGAGAACATAAGAAGAGCCCAGCTGGATGGGATGCCAGGTCTCCCTGGATATCAACGGGGGATGGGCTGTTGCAAGATCCAGGTTGGGAAACTCCTGGAGATTTGGGGATCGAGCCTGGGGAGAACAGGGACCTAAGTGGGCTACTATGCCTTAAGAGTCCACCCTCCAAATAATCAATTTTCTTCAGCGAAACTGATCTCTTTAGTTTGGAGATGAGCTGTAATTCCAGGGGATCCGCAGATCTCACCTGGAGGTTGGCAACACTGGTCTTGGTCAGAACAGTAAGGGTCCATCCAGTCCAGCATCCCATCTCATGTAGTGAACAACCAGTTCCTCTGGAGGGCCAACAACAGGGCAGAGAGTCCGAGGCCTTCAGATATAGTCCATCTAGTCCAGCATCCTGCATCACGCAGTTGCCAAACAGTTCCTCTGGAGGGCCAACAACAGGGAATAGAGGCCGAGGCCTTCCCCTGATAAGAAGAGCCCTGCTGGATCAGACCAGGGGTCCATCTAGTCCAGCATCTTGCATCACGCAGTGGCCGAACAGTTCCTCTGGAAGGCCAACAACAGGGCACAGAGGCCGAGGCCTTCCGCTGATAAGAAGAGCCCTGCTGGATCAGACCAGTGATCCTTCCAGTCCAGCATCCCGTCTCACACAGTGGCCCCAACCAGTTCCTCTGGAGGGCCAACAACAGGGCACAGAGGCCAAGGCCTTCGTAAGAACATCAGGCCTGCTGGGTTAGACCAGTGAGGGCCCATCTAGTCCAGCATCCCGTCTCATGTAGTGGCCAATCAGTTCCTCTGGAGGGCTAACAACAGGGCAGAGAGTCTGAGGCCTTCATAAGAACCTCAGAAGAACCCTGCTGGATAGGACCAATAGTCCATCTAGTCCAGCATCCTGCATCACGCAGTGGCCCCAACCAGTTCCTCTGGAGGGCCAACAACAGTGCACAGAGGCCGAGGCCTCAATAAGAACATCAGAAGAGGCCTGCTGGGTCAGACCAGCAGCCCCTCTAGTCCAGCATCCTGCATCACGCAGTGGCCAGCCAGTTCCTCTGGAGGGCCAACAACAGGGCACAGAGAGGCTGAGTCCTTCCCCTGATGTTGCCTTCTGGCTCTGGGATACAGAGGCTGACTACCTCTGAGCGTGGAGGTTCCCTTTAGTCACTAGTAGCCACTGCTAGACTCCTTTCCATGAAAAAGCAATAAGATGTCTCTGGAAGAGGATAATCCAATCATGCCACAATGAAACCTTGTGAGTCTTTGAGGTGCCACTACAGTTCCATTTCCTTTTAACAATCACAATTCGTTTTTTGAATGGTTTCGTTCACGGGGCAGGCAATCAATCTGTCCAGCAGCGGTTGTCCTGCGTTCGTGCTGGGGAATCAGCTCTTGCCTCACTGCAGACATTAACTAAATTATGCCCAAGTCGCACAGAATTTCATTTGACAGTCTGAGCTGTGGAAGAACCCCTCCTCCCCACTGGGGCTGTGCGTGCCAGAAATGCAGCTTCCTTGTCAGATGCTGAAGCATTTCAGGCCAGATGAATTCCTGTTCCAAATGAGGTAATGATGAACTTTTGTGGCCGTACTGATCGTGGACTGTAACGAAAGACTCATCGGCCCAGGGATGCAGGGCTGGTTCAGGGCAGAGCCAGGTGCAGATTTTTTCATGTATTCATAGAATCATAGAATGTTAGAGTTGGAAGGGACCTTGCAGGTCATCCAGTCCAACCCCCTGCACTCTGCAGAAGCATAGCCAAAAGACAGCCCTACAACATACCCAAAAGCCTCCACTTGAAAACGTCCAGCGAAGGAGCATCCACCACTCCCCGAGGCAGACTGTTCTACTGCTCAACCACTCTGACAGTTAGGAAGTTTCTCCTGATATTTAGCCAGTAATGACTCCCTTGTAATTTCCACCCATTAGATCTAGTCTTGCAATCTGGAGCAAGAGATAATAGATCCGCTCCATCTTCTATGTGAAAGCCCTTCAGATACTTGAAGACTGCAATCATGTCCCCTCTAAGCCTTCTCTTTCCCAGGCTAAACAGACCCAACTCTTTCAGCCTTTCCTCGTAAGACTTGGATTCCAACCCTCTCACCATCCTGGTTGCCCTCTTCTAGACACGCTCGAGCTTGTCAACCTCCTTCCTAAAATGTGGTGCCCAAAACTGGACACAGGACTCCAGGTGAGGCCTGACCATAGCAGAACAGAGCGGAACTACCACCTCCCGTGATCTGGACACGATGCTTCTGTGAATGCATCCTAAGATTCCTCACATTGGCACTGCTTCGAAGTGCCCAGAGACTCAAACTCCAGCAAGAGTCATGTCAGCAAGCTCAACCGTTCTTCCAGAAGTCATGTTGAGGATCGTTACCTTAGAAGAACCCCTTGAGTCTAGTGGCACCTTTAATGTTCTACTGCTTCCAGAGCTTTTTTTTTGTAGCAGGAGCTCCTTTGCATATTAGGCGACACACCCCTAATGTAGCCAATCCTCCAAGAGCTTACAGAGCTCTTCTTACAGGGGCTACTGTAAGCTCTTGGAGGATAGGCTACATTCGGGGTGTGTCGCCTAATATGCAAAGGAGTTCCTGCTACAGAAAGAGCCCTGACTGCTTCAGACCAACATGGCTGTTGCCTGAATTAGAACAACCCTGTGAGGCTGATCGTAATTTCCCCCATTTTATGACTGAGGAATACGAACTTGCCCAGTGGCGTGCCTGGAATCTGGACCATGCTTCTATTCAGAAACTGTAGGAATGACAAACAATCTACAAAATGCCTGTTAGGCTAGACAGGGAGCAACCCAAGAAAGGCCCTTCTCGGCCATGATGCCAAAACTTTGGAAGCCTTTCCCAGGCAGATTCTCCGTGTCTCTCCGTCTCTTGTTATCTCCCACCAGCAGGTTAAAAAACTCTTCTGTTTCATTTGGTGTTCACCCACTAGCTATTATTGAGAGCCAGTTGGGTGTAGTGGTTGGGAGTGTGGACTCTAATCTATGAGAACTCGGTTTGATTCCCCCACTCCTTCACAGGCGGCTGCTGGCGTGGCCTTGGGTCAGTCACATGTTCTCTCAGAGCTGTTCTCTCAAGGGTAGTTCTCTCAGAGCTCTCTCAGCCCCACCTACCTCACAGGGTGTCTGTTGTGGGGAGGGGAAGGGAAAGGAGATTGGAAGCCGCTCTGAGACTCCAAATGAAGGGCAGGGTATAAATCCAATCTCTTCTTATCCTCTGCCACGGAGAGGACTCTAATCTATGAGAACCGGGTTTGATTCACCACTCCTCCACATGCAGCTGCTGGCATGGCCTTGGGTCAGTCACAAGTTCTCTCAGAGCTGTTCTCTCAAGGGCAGTTCTCTCAGAGATCTCTCAGCCCTACCTACCTCACAAGATGTCTGTTGTGGGGAAGGGAAGGGAAAGGAGATTGTAAGCCACTCTGAGACTCCTTCTGGTAGTGAAGAGCAATATTCCTTCTAAGCTGTGGAGTCTTGTGAGCAAAAAACCTACTCTGTGAGCTTCTGGCATTAAAGTTGTGAGTGAGCGATTTGGCTACTGCATAAATCAGTTTGCTCTGGAGCCCTCCTTCCTGAGCTGAGATGAAAATGTGTGAGTCGGAGCCTAAAAAACTGTGAGCTGGCTCACACCGACTCAGTTTACAGGGAACACTGGTGAAGAGTGGGGTAAAAATCCAATCTCCTCCTCCTCCTCCTCTTGGCCCTCCTTCCTGGTTGTGTTGTTGTGTGTGTTTATATATTTTATTGAATTGTTTAAATATTTTATATACTCTTAGGTTTTCCCCCTTCTTAAATTTTCTCCCTTCTCCCATATGAATCTACTTGCTCATTCTGGTCGCCTTTGGAGGCCCTGCTTCGGTTGTTTAGCTTCTGAGATCTGACGAGGTCGGTCTAGCTGGGGTCAAGATTGGCCACCCCATATTGGAATTACCCAGGGCAGATTAAACTACCTTTGCACTGACTTGCAAGTTGGACGGGGGATCATTCCATTTTGGTAAGGAGCAAAAAGCCAGCTTCATAACCATGGACAGCGATCTTGGCAGGGATGGAAAATAATTCTGCATGTTTGATGGAGAGGCCGGGACTGTCCGAGTGCCTTTGTTTCGATGAAGGGACAAAATGACAGCCGCTGAACATGTTTGACTTACAGGAGAAGTTTGGCAGGGGGGGAAAAGACATCAATCTCGACGCCTCTTGTTCAAAGTCTGGGGATTAACGGTGTAATTCCAAGCGCAGTTACACCATTCCGAGCCCGTTGACTTCAATGGATTTAGAAGGGTGTAACAGACCACACATTGTTTGTTTTATAACCTGACCTCTGTTGGCAGATCTGTTATGTCAGGGGCTCAGAAGAGTCCTCAAAGCCTTGTTAGGAGAGATAATCCACTGATTGATGAGGTAAGATTTGACAGCCTTCTTGAAAAGTGCTCTAGGTTTCAGGAAAGGAAGGGATCCAACAGCTGGAAGTAATTGGTTTAAAGGAGTTTGGAGTTTTCTACTCCCCCTAAATGTACAGCCTGAGCTTTCCCTAGAAGCTCAAATGACGAAACTGAGGTTATCATACTTTGGTCACAAATTTAGAGTCCAGTGGCATCTTTAAGATCTTTAAAGGTGCCACTGGACTCTAAATTTGTTCTACTGCTTCAGAGAAACACAGTTGACCACCTGGTACTTTGGTCACATTAAGGTAAAGGTTCCCTTGCTCGAAAGCCAGTCGAATCTGACTCTAGGGTTGCGATGCTCATCTCCGTTCCAAAGCCGAAGAGCTAGCGCTGTCCGAAGACATTTCCGTGGTCATGTGGCCGGCATGACTAGAAGAAGAAGGAGAAGAAGAGATTGGATTTATACCCCACCCTTCACTACCCGAAGGAGTCTCAGAGCGGCTTACAAACTCCTTTCCCTTCCCCTCCCCACAAAAGACACCCTGTGAGGTGGGTGGGGCTGAAAGAGCTCTTGGCAGAAACCGCTCTTTTTCAAGGACAGCTGTGCCAGAGTTATGGCTTGCCCAAGGTCATCCAGCCAGGTGCAAGTGGAGGAGT
>NW_015174956.1:101127-111875 GCF_001447785.1 Gekko japonicus | reverse complement strand
TGACACTGTCTAACCATCTCATCCTTTGCCGTCCCCGTCTTCTTTGACCTTCAATCTTTCCCAGCATCAGGGTCTTCTCCAGTGAGTGCTCCCTTCTCATTTGGTGGCCAAAGTATTTGAGCTTCAGTTTCATTATCTGGCCTTCCAGGGAACAGTCAGGGTTGATTTCTTTGAGGATTGACTGATTTGTTCTTCTTGCAGTCCAAGGGACTCTCAAGAGTCTTCTCCAGCACCATAGTTCAAAAGAATCTATTCTTCGGCGCTCGGCCTTCCTTATAGTCCAGCTCTCGCAGCCATACATGACTACTGGGAATACCATTGCTTTGACCATGCGGACTTTTGTTGGCAGGGTGATGTCTCTACTTTTTATCATGCTGTTTAGGTTCGCCATCGCTTTCCTCCCAAGGAGCAGGCGTCTTTTAATTTCATGGCTGCAGTCACAGTCTGCGGTGATCTGGGATCCCAGGAACGTGAAGTCTGTCACTACTTCCACGACTTCCCCTTCTATTTGCCAAGGAGTGATGGGGCCGGATGCCATGATCTTAGTTTTTTTGATGTTGAGCTTCAAGCCCACTTTTGCGCTCTCCTCTTTTACTCTGAGCAAGAGGCTCTTTAGATCCTTTTCACTTTCAGCCATTAGAGTGGTATCATCTGCATATCTGAGGTTGTTGATCTTTTCCCCAGCAATCTTAATTCCCGCTTGTGATTCATCCAGGCCAGCATTTCGCATGATGTACTCTGCATATATATTAAATAAGCAAGGTGACAGTATACATCCTTGTCGTACTCCTTTTCCTATGCTGAACCAATCAGTTGTTCCGTATCCGGTTCTAACTGTCGCTTCTTGGCCCTTATACAGGTTTCTCAAGAGACATGTGAGGTGGTCTGGTACTCCCATCTCTTTAAGGACCTGCCATAGTTTGTTGTGATCCACACAGTCAAAAGCTTTAGCATAGTCAATGAAGCAGAAGTAGATATTTTTCTGGTACTCTCTTGCTTTCTCCATAATCCAGCGAATGTTGGCAATTTGATCTCTAGTTCCTCTACCTCTTCGAAACCCAGCTTGTACTTCTGGTAGTTCTCTATCCACGTACTGTTGAAGCCTAGCTTGTAGGATCTTGAGCATGACCTTGCTAGCGTGTGATATGAGTGCAATTGTGCGATAGTTTGAACATTCCTTGGCATTGCCCTTCTTTGGGATTGGAATGTATACTGATCTTTTCCAATCCTGTGGCCACTGTTGCGTTTTCCAAATTTGCTGGCAAATGGAGTGCAGAACTTTAACAGCATCATCTTCTAAGACTTTGAATAGCTCAGCTGGAATACCATCACCTCCACTAGCTTTGTTGTTAGTAATGCTTTCTAAGGCCCATTTAACTTCACATTCCAGGATGTCTGGCTCAAGGTCAGTGATTATACCGTCGTGTTTGTCAAGGACATTGAGGTCTTTCTTGTATAGTTCTTCTGTGTATTCTTGCCATCTTTTCCTAATCTCTTCTGCTTCTGTTAGGTCCCTACCGTTTTTGTCCTTTATCATGGCCAGCTTTGCATGGAACGCTCCCTTGATTTCTCCAATTTTCTTGAAGAGATCTCTAGTCCTTCCCATTCTATTGTTTTCTTCTATTACTTTGCACTGTTCATTCAGGAAGGCCTCCTTATCTCTCCTTGCTGTTCTCTGGAAATCTGCGTTCAGTTGGGTAAATCTTTCCTTTTCGCCTTTGCCTTTCGCTTTCCTTCTTTCCTCTGCTATTTGTAAAGCCTCATCAGAAAGCCATTTTGCTTTCTTGCATTTCTTTTTCTTTGGTATGGTGGTGATTGCTGCCTCCTGTACGATGTCACGAACCTCTGTCCATAGTTCTTCAGGCACTCTATCTATCAAATCCAGACCCTTGAATCTATTCTTCACCTCTACTGTATATTCATCAGGGATGTGATCTAGGTCAAACCTGAATGGCCTCATGGTTTTCCCGATTTTCTTCAGTTTAAGTCTGAATTTTGCAATGAGTAGCTCATGATCTGAACCACAGTCAGCTCCAGGTCTTGTTTTTACTGACTGGATAGAGCTTCTCCATCTTTGACTGCAAATTATATAGTCAATCTGATTTCGGTGTTGCCCATCTGGTGATGTCCATGTGTAGAGTCGCCTCTTAGGTTGTTGGAAAAGGGTGTTCGCTATGACCAGTGTGTTCTCTTGACAAAACTCTGTTAACCTTTGCCCTGCTTCATTTTGCTTTCCAAGGCCAAACTTGTCTGTTATTCCAGTTACCTTTTCACTTCCTACTTTAGCATTCCAGTCCCCTATGATGATGAGGACATCATTTTTTGGTGTTAGTTCTAGGAGGTGTTGTAGGTCTTCATAGAACCGGTCTACTTCAGCCTCTTCTGCATCAGTGGTTGGGGCATACACTTGAATTACTGTGATGTTGAATGGTTTGCCTTGGAATCGGACAGAAATCATTCTGTCATTTTTGAGATTGTATCCCAGTACTGCCTTTTGCACTCTCTTGTTGACTATAAAGGCCACACCATTTTTTCTACGAGATTCCTGGCCACAGTAGTAGATATAATGGTCTTCTGAGTTAAATTCGCCCATTCCTGTCCACTTTAGTTCACTGATTCCTAGGATATCGATGTTCAGTCTTGCCATCTCATTTTTGACCACGTCAAGCTTACCTTGATTCATAGATCTTACATTCCAGGTTCCTATGTAGTATTGTTCTTTGCAGCATTGGACTTTCCTTTCACCATCAGACACATCCACAACTGAGGGTCCTTTCGGCTTTGGCCCAGCCGCTTCACTCTTTCTGGGGTTACTTGTACTTGTCCTCTGCTCTTCCTCAGTAGCATATTGGACACCTTCCGACCTGAGGGGCTCATCTTCCGGCGTCATATCTTTTAGCCTTTTGATACTGTCCATGGGGTTTTCTTGGCAAACATACTGGAGTGGGTTGCCATTTCCTTCTCCAGGTGGATCACGCTTGGTCTGAGTTCTCTGCTGTGGCCTGTCCGTCTTGGGTGGCCCTTCACGGCATAGCCCACAGCTTCATTGAACTGCGCAAGCCCCCTCGCCACGACAAGGCAGTGATCCATGAGGGGGGGTACCTATTTATCTACTTGCAATTTCTTTCTTTCGAACGGGTAGGTTGGCAGGAGCTGGAACTAGAGGCGGGAGCTCACTCCGGCACGCGGCGCACTCGGGTCTCGAACTGCTGAACTACCGGCCTTCCACAGCCTGCAGATCAGCGTCTTCACCACTTGAGCCACCGCAGCTCAAGTCACATTAGGAGAAGACAAGAGTCAATGGAAAAAACAATAATGCTGGGGAAAGCTGAAGGCAACAGGAAAAGAGGAAGACCCAACAGGAGATGGATTGACCCAACCGAGTAAGCTATGGCCCTCACTCTGCAAAGCCTGAGCAAAGCTGTCAAGTGATAGGAGATTTTGGAGGACAGTGCATCATTGGTTGTTGTTGTTTAGTTGCACAGTCGAGCCCAACTCTTTGCGACCCCATGGACCACATCAAGCAAGGCACTCCTGTCTTCTGCCGTCCTCTGGAGTTTGCTTAATCTCATGTCCGCTGCATCTATGACACTGTCTAACCACCTCATCCTCTGCCGTCCCCTTCTTCTTTGACCTCCGACCTTTCCCAGCATTGGGGTCTTCTCCAGTGAGTGCTCCCTTCGCATTTGGTGGCCAAAGTATTTGAGCTTCAGCTTCAGTCTCTGGCCTTCCAAGGAACAGTCAGGGTTGATTTCTTTTAGGACTGACTGATTTGATCTCCTTGCAGTCCAAGGGACTCTCAAGAGTCTTCTCCAGCACCATAATTTGAAAGCATCTATTCTTCAGCGCTCGGCCTTCCTTATAGTCCAACTCTCGCAGCCATACATGACTACATTACATCATAGGATCACCATATACTGAAAGTGACTTAAGAAGAGAAGAAGAGATTGGATCTATACCCCACCCTTCACTTGGAGTCTCAGAGCGGCTTACAAACCCCTTTCCCTTCCCCTCCCCACAACAGACACCCTGTGAGGTGGGTGGGGCTGAGAGAACTCTGACACAAACTGCTCTTTTTCAAGGACAGCTGTGCCAGAGCTTGTGACTGACCCAAGGTCACATCAGCAGGTACAAGTGGAGGAGGAGTGGGGAATCAAACCCGGTTCTCCCAGATTAGAGTCCGCGCACTTAACCACTATACCAAGCTGGCTCTCTTAACAGCATTTAACACACACGTACACACAACAAGGCCGTATTCCCCATTACTATGAATGGGTGTGAAAGTTGGACAATGAAGAAAGCTGACAGGAAGAAAGTGGATTCCTTTAAAATGTGGTGTTTTAGGAGAGTTTGGTGGATACCGCGGATCGTGAAGAAGACCAATCCGTGGGTTCTAGACCAAATCGAGCCTGAGCTCTCTCTAGAAGCTAAAGTGACCAGACTAAGGCCCTTCATTTGCAAGACCTGAGCTAGGATGTTAATGATAGGACTTTTGGGAGGACATTAATTCCTAGAGTCACCCTAATTCGGAAGCAACTTGAGGACACTGAACACACACTCACAGACGAGTTAATCCTCAGAGTTTGCTGATGTAATTTACATTTTAATTGTGCACTATCAAGTAGCTAACGACTGAAGGCGACCCCCAGGACCATCGGGTTTCCAAGGCGAGAGATGAGCAGAGGTGGTTGGCCATTGCTTGCCCTGAGTAGCAATCCCAGTCTTCCTCGGTGGTCTCCCATCCACGTGCTAACCAGGGGCAACTCTGCTTTTCCCCTTTGTTTACTTTCGGAAAGTTTTTAAAAGTCTCTGATTATGCGCTTGACTGTTTAGCTCGAATGGGTAAGTACTTCTGGGCAATTCAATCACATTTTTCTTCTGCTCCCCCCCTTTCGCTCAACAGTTTATGTGCATGGGAGGCGTCCCCCCCTGCTCGCTTTTCCCATTCTACGGAGTAGGGTAGGGAGCGTCTTTTCTTTCAAAAATCGTTTCGCGATTGACTCACGTTCATAGTTGGCCTTCCGACCATGCTTCTTTCATCACTTTTAACGCCTGATCTCCTGCGCTTGACCCGGTTAGCTTCACTTGTACCATTCGGTCTCTCGGCTGGAAGAACCACTGGAGGAAAGGGGTGCCTCAATTCTCTGGCATTCTGCCATCGAAGAGGCTACCCCTCAGAGATCCTTGGCGAGGGCCCCTTCACCGGGTCCCTGGGGGGGTTTACGAGCCTGCTCACCCCCTCCTTCCACCGGAGCACGGAGACACCCCCGGGAGGTCCGGGAGGTGAGTCCGCGAGCATGCCGCCATCAACCGGAAGTCCAGGGTCAACTCTGCTTAGCTTCTAAGCTCTGGCGAGCCTGGGCTGGGCGGAACTATCCGGCTGCCAGTTTGCACATTAGGGGACAGTATTGGGTCCCAGGTGTCAGGCTCCTTAGTCAGGTCACACCACACAGGGCTTCATAAGAAGTTGACTGTTTATTCATGAGTCCAGTACTAAAGAACACGTGTACAACTTGTGTCAGGAATGGCCGTCAGTACTAGGGCCTCTGATCAAACATCCCCCCGGTAAGCATGAGCCAATGGATATATCTCACGTGCGTGGGCAAAGCAAGCGGGCAGAGCAAAAAAGCCATTAACTTTCCTAGCCGAGTAAACTGCAGCTGGAGCAGCTACAAGGTCAAGCATAAGATAGCAAACAGTTGATGAGCCAGGGAGAGCTGAGAAGCAAAATGAGGGCACCCTTCCACATTCCAGATCTATGACAGGGCTACCTGACACCAGGCACCCCAAATCAAGTGTAAAACAGACCTGTTTCCAGCAGGGCAAATTCAGATTGACAGCCAAACTCATTTTAGAAAAAAGAGTTTAGGTGGTAAGAGTTTCGACTACTTGAGCACTGGGGAATCCTATGGAAAATGAAAATGGAAAGGTTTGTGCATCTGCAAATCTTGAGATTATCCCAATAACTTTGCAATGCATGAGCTATTTGAGACTGGCTAAATAACATCACTAGCTTTGTATACTCGGGTGGTGGTGGGGGGCAGAGATCAGAAACTGAGCATATACTTTGCATGGGGAAAAGCCCAGGTTTAAACCCTGCCTTCTCCAACCAAAAGGAGGACAGATTGCAGTTTGAGACGGTCCAGTGAAGCGGTGGCTCAAGTGGTTGAGATGCTGAGCTGCAGACCGAAAGGTCGGTAGTTCGGCAGTTCGAGACCCGAGTGCCGTGTGACGGAGTGAGCTCCCGTCTCTGGCCCCAGCTCCTGCCAACCTAGCAGTTCGAAAGCAAGAAATTGCAAGTAGATAAACAGGTACCACTTTGGTGGGAAGGTAACAGTGTTCCGTGCGCCTCGGCGTCTAGTCATGCCGGCCACATGACCGTGGAAACGTCTTTGGACAGTGCTGGCTCTTTGGCTTGGAAATGGAAATGAGCACTGCACCCCCGGAGTCGGATTCGACTGGCTTTCGAGCAAGGGAAACCTTTAGCACCTTTACCTTGTGAAATCTGTAAATTTTCCTTGTCAGGAGAGACAGCAGCTCTTGGTGTGAGGAAATATGTGCTTGAGTCAAGCCACAGAAACAAGCATTCGAGATGTCATAAATGACTGTGCATTGGAGCAGTAGGACACAGAGCTAACCAGAGGTCCAGAAGCTCTGGATTTGGCTGTAAGCAGTTCTCAAGACTCAGTGCGAGGTGAAAGTGTTGTGGCACCAAATGGGAACAGTGACCGCAATGCTAGTAGTCCCACATCCCTGTCAACAGAAAGTTGCCCCACAAATTCAAGTTCAAAAGAGGGAACTTTGCCAAAATGAGGGGACTAGGCAAAAAGAAGTTAAATGGGAGAACTAAGAGAGTCAGATAAAGAACTAAGACAACTAAGAAAAGGACAACTAGAACGATCAAAGGGTTGGAACACTTTCCCTATGAAGAAAGGTCAAAGCACTTGGGGCTCTTTCACTTGGAGAAACGACGGCTGAGGGGTGACATGATCGAGGTGTACAAGATTATGCATGGGGTAGAGCAGATTCAGAAAGAAGTCCTTTTCTCCCTTTCTCAAAATACAAGAACGCGTGGGCACTCCATGAAATTGCTGAGCGGTCGGGTTAGAACGGATAAAATGAAGTCCTTCTTCACCCAAAGAGTCATGAACACATGGAATTCACTGCTGCAGGCAGTGGCGGTGGCTACAAGCATGGACGGCTTCAAGAGGGAATTGGATAAACATCTGGAGCAGAGGTCCATCAGGGGCTATTAGCCACAAGGTATAGATTGGAACTCTCAGGCTGGGGCAAGTGATGCTCTGTATTCTTGGTGCTTGGGGGTGGGTGGGGGCCACAGTGGGAGGGGCTTCTAGTGTCCTGGCCCCACTGCTGGACCTCCTGATGTCACCTGGTATTTTTGGCCACTGTGTGACACAGAGTGTTGGACTGGATGGGCCATTGGCCTGATCCAACATTGGCTTCTCTTATGTTCTTATGCTCTGTCTTCTTGGTGCTTGTGGGTGGCCCAGTGGGAGGGTTTCTGGGCCCCCTGGTGGACCTCCTGCTGGCACCTGGTATTTTTGGCCACTGTGTGACAGTGTGTTGGACTGGATGGGCCATTGGCCTGATCCAACACTGGCTTCTCTTATGTCCTTATGCTCTTATCACAGGTTCAGTCCCCAGCGTTCCAGACAGCACATGATGTGAAAGGCCTCCACCTGTGACCCTGGAGAGCCTTGATACTAACCTTGAGAGATAAGAACATAAGAACCTCTGGCAAGGTGTTGCCTTAAATAGAAGCTTCCCCCAGCAGAGGGTGTGGCCAGCAACTATTAAAATTCACCCAGGCACTCAATTACAGTCAAACAATGACCCTTTCACACCCTATCACAGACAGCCAGGACTCTGCAACCACTCACAACTCACCCACACACTCCCTAAACACAGTCCCCCCGCATAGTACCTTCTCAGGTAAATCACCTCAGCTGAAAGTAAATAAAAAACACTCTTCCCTCTATCAGCTCTATCTCTTGCTCCTTCTCAGAGCTCAGTTTTGAGATTTAGTAGAAGGCAGATTCATGTGTTCATGTGACACACTTCGTATAACTAATCAGTGTACCAGTGTCTCCTGCCTTGGTCAGTAACCTGAGTGGCCACTGGACAGGACTGGTGTGTGAGGGGGAAGGTGGGTCACAGTGTGCCATGGAATCCAACGCAAACCGCACATGGGATGTAAAATGTATGTATTCCTAGGAATCGTGTTCCATTATTTAGCGTAAGTCAGCCTGAATTAGTTACGGGTGTAAGAACACCACACAGACACTTCTCTTGGTCCCTGTCTTAAGGCACAGCCAGCACCCTTGAGAAATGTACTCAGCTAGAACAAACCAGCTCTGATAACTACTGAAGTAACTTCTCATGAATAGCCATATGTCTGCCACCATAAATCCCGGGAAAAGAACACTGACACTGTGATTGGCAACACTCCTTTAGCCGTCACAGGTTCACTTTGAGTATCACTTGTATGCTCAGAGTATCACTTGTATGCTCAGAGTAGCGGCCTGATGGATGGGAGAGCTGAGAAAGATGATTTTCCAGACACTTATTCTTACAGAAGCTCCCAGCACTGTGTGATGGACGTACGTCTCCGATTTGCATTCAGCGAGTGTGTCTTTTCTGCCTATGCTTTGGCAAGAAACTCAGAGCTTTGATTCATTCTTAGATTCCAGCTAGGCAGAACGGGACTGCCAGGCATTCTCATTTACTCATGATAGCTTTTACATATACATATGCTTTTGCAGATCTCGGAAGCGAAGCAGGGACGGCCCTGGTTACTACTTGGATGCGAGACCACCAAGGAAGCTGTCATGCTACCCTGTGGGTTGCCACCTTCCTCTGCCACCACTCTGGACTTAGGGTCCCTTGGGAAGGCCCAGAGTACCCTCCCAAGCCCAGCCAAAAATGCCCGTTTTAAGCCGAGAAATATAGGTGTGAGGATCAGGCAGAAAACATTAATGGATTATTAATACAGTAATGGGGCATGGAAAAACAAGACAAGGTGCTTAGTATATAACAGTGTCTAAAGGTAAATAAAACAAATCTAACGCGGCTACCTATTTCTCTTAACTGGTTATCATTCAAGGCCCACAGCCTTTTATACCAGGCCTGTGCCTGTACTCACTCTGTCCCAAGTGAGGGATCTTTCTTTCAGACCAGACTGTCCTCTCAGCTTAACTCTGTGAGTAACTGTGTGAGAGAAAAGAACACAGATCCACAGTCCACTAAGTTTGAGTAACAATTCCCTCATACAATCCCTGGACACCGATTGGTTACAACTGCCGCCAAGCATTGTGGGGACTGTAGGCTGTGTCTGCTTTCCACACCCACACAGGTCTCCTGGGCCTAGGCCTCCCTAGGCCTTGTCTCCCAGTTCTACACAGATCATGACAGAAGCCCAGGGTTGCTATGCAGAGGCAGGAAATGTCTGCGGTGATCTGGGATCCCAGGAACGTGAAGTCTGTCACTGCTTCCACAACTTCCCCTTCTACTTGCCAAGGAGTGATGGGGCCGGATGCCATGATCTTAGTTTTTTTGATGTTGAGCTTCAAGCCCACTTTTGCGCTCTCCTCTTTTATCCTGAGCAAGAGGCTCTTTAGGTCCTCTTCACTTTCAGCCATTTGAGTTGTATCATCTGCATATCTGAGGTTGTTGATCTTTTCCCCAGCAATCTTAATTCCCGCTTGTGATTCATCCAGGCCAGCATTTCGCATGATGTACTCTGCATATATATTAAATAAGCAAGGTGACAATATACATCCTTGTCGTACTCCTTTTCCTATGCTGAACCAATCAGTTGTTCCATATCCGGTTCTAACTGTCGCTTCTTGGCCCTTATACAGGTTTCTCAAGAGACATGTGAGGTGGTCTGGTACTCCCATCTCTTTAAGGCCCTGCCATAGTTTGTTGTGATCCACACAGTCAAAGGCTTTAGCATAGTCAATGAAGCAGAAGTAGATGTTTTTCTGGTACTCTCTTGCTTTCTCCATAATCCAGCGAATCAAATAATACATAACCTTAAGGGGATAAAAGTTGATTCACTTGAAATGTGTTGTTGGAGGACAGTTTTATGGATCCCATGGACCGCCAAAAGGACAAATCGGTGGGTTCGAGATCAAATCAAGCCTGAATTCTCCCTATTGTATTTTGGTCACATTCTGAGAAGACCTGAGTAACTGGAAAAGACAATTGTGATAGAAGAAGTGGAAAACAGCAGGAAAAGAGGAACCAACAGGAGAAGGCTGCTGACGCTTAAAATCGAAAAGGTGGCAGAGCAGTTTTTAAACTGAATATTGGGGGAAAGCCGACAGGAGATGAAAAGTCTCTGGTTTGGGATGGCTCATCTCAGAGAGATGAGGGGGTAGCTGTTGCTTTTCTACAGGGAGGTGGATTGGAATTGTCCACTGAGACTATGGCTAGTGATATGGACTGCCTGACAAGGTCTCGAGAGAGAGCAAGAGTAAAGCCGACAGGAGATGAAAAGTCTCTGGTTTGGGATGGCTCATCTCAGAGAGATGAGGGGGTAGCTGTTGCTTTTCTACAGGGAGATGGATTGGAATTCTCCACTGAGACCATGGCTAGTGACATGGACTGCCTGACAAGGTCTCCAGAGAGCAAGAGGAAGGTTGCAGGCTTAACATGTATGGGAAATTATAGGTATTTCTGTACAAATGCTAGAAGTGCCTGAGGTAAAATTGGGGAGTTGGAGT
>NW_015174956.1:92019-95362 GCF_001447785.1 Gekko japonicus | reverse complement strand
GAAAGAATGAATAGGCACATAGATGAGCAAAACCTATTGAGGCAGACTCAGCATGGGTTCTGTAAGGGAAGATCTTGTCTCGCTAACCTGTTAGTGTTCTTTGAGGGAGTGAACAAACATGTGGACAAGGGGGACCCAATAGATGTTGTTTACCTTGACTTCCAGAAAGCTTTTGATAAAGTTCCTCATCAAAGGCTCCTAAGTAAGCTCAATAGTCACGGGATAAAAGGACAAGTCTTTTTGTGGATCAAAAACTGGCTGATTAATAGGAAACAGAGAGTGAGTATAAATGGGCAATTTTCTCAGTGGAGGGTGGTAAGCAGTGGGGTACTGCAGGGATCAGTACTCAGTCCGATGCTTTTTAACTTGTTCATTAATGATTTGGAGTTGGGAGTAAGCAGTGAAGTGGCTAAATTTGAAGATGACACAAAGTTGTTCAGGGTGGTGAAAACCAGTGAGGATTGTGAGGCACTCCAAAGGGATCTGTCGAGGATGGGCGAGTGGGGTTCATTGGCAAATGGGGTTCATTGTGGCCAAGTGCAAGGTGATGCACATTGGAGCAAAAATTCCTAACTATAAATACACATTGATGGGGTCTGAACTGGCAGAGACTGATCAAGAGAGAGATCTTGGAGTCTTAGTAGATAATAAAAATGTTGAGACAGTGTGTGACTGCAATAAAAAAGGCCAACACTATGCTGGGGATTATTAGGAAGGGAATTGAAAACAAATCAGCCAGTATCATAATGCCCCTGTATAAATCGATGGTGTAACCTCATTTGGAATACTGTGTGCAATTCTGGTCACCACATCTTTAAAAGGATATCGTAGCTTTGGAAAAAGTGCAGAAAAGGGCAACTCGAATGATAAAAGGGTTGGAACACTTTCCCTATGAGGAAAGATTAAAGCGCTTGGGGCTCTTTAGCTTGGAATAACGACGGCTGAGGGGTGACATGATCGAGGTTTATAAGATTATGTACGGGATAGGGTGGGGCGGTCGGGAAAGAAGTCCTTTTCTCCCTTTCTCACCATACAAGACCTCGTGGGCACTCCATGAAATTGCTGAGCGGTTGGGTTAGAACAGATAAAAGGAAGCCCTTCTTCACCCAAAGAGGGATTAACACACGGAATTCACTGCCACAGGAAGTGGTGGCAGCTACAAGCATAGACGGCTTCAAAAGGGAATTAGATAAGCATATGGAGCAGAGGCCCATTGGTGGCTATTAGGCACAAGGTATAGAAAGGAACTCTCAGTCTGGGGCAAGCGATGCTCTGTATTCTTGGGTGCTTGGGGGGGGGCAACAGTGGGAGGGGCTTCTAGAGTCCTGGCCCCTCTGCTGGACCTCCTGATGGCCCCCGGTATTTTTGGCCACTGTGTGACAGAGTGTTGGACTAGATGGGCCATTGGCCTGATCCAACATTGGCTTCTCTTATGTTCTTATGAGTAAGCCTTAGCCATACTGATAGCTATAACTTGTGATGCTGATAAATTAATGTAGCCCGAACCTACATATGTTTACTCAAAGTAATTCCCACAGAGTTCTATGGGGTTTACTCCCATGTAACTTTGTGGAGCTGCGGTGGCTCAAATGGTTAAGATGCTGAACTGTAGGCTGTGGAAGGTCGGTAGTTCAGCAGTTCGAGACCCAGGTGCCGCAAGACGGAGTGAGCTCCCGTCTCTGGTTCCAGCTCCTGCCAACCTAGCAGTTTGAAAGCAAGAAATTGCAAGTAGATAAATAGGTACCACTTCGGTGGGAAGGTCACAGCGTTCCGTGCGCCTTGGTGTTTAGTCATGCCGGCCACATGACCACGGAAACGTCTTCGGACAGCGCTGGCTCTTCGGCTTTGAAACGGAGATGGGCACCGCAACCCTAGAGTCGGATTCGACTGGCTTTCGAGCAAGGGAACCTTTACCTTTACCTAACTTTGCATAGAATTGTAGTCTTAAAATAGTAAAGGGGATGCTGTTTCACTCAAAGTCAGGGGGAAAGCGTTATACGGAGCTGGGGGAGAGCGGCTTCCTCCAGACCTGCTTCCTAAACAGAAGAGAATAGAAGTTTCCTTGCTGATAATTGAAGCTTTAAAGATCAACTACAAATGAAGTCGCAGGAGCAAAGGAATAGAGGGATCAGGTTTTAGCTCTGTAGAGGAGGCTCTTAGCGGGAAGAAGTGATAAAAAAATGTTCCGAAAGGGATTTACGCTTCCCCAAGACTCATCATCCCGTGGCCGCCTGGATTCTCTGAGTACTCAAGTTTTTTATGTTCTGTAATAACACTCCCCCCACCACCCAATTCTGTTCCTTCTTTGTCTCAGCCGATTGACCCTTCTGCATCTAGAGCGGAGTTCTTTTGTCAAATTTGTGTTCGTATTATTTAAAAGCCCTGAACATGTTCAGAGCTCGGTAATGTTCGCAGCTGAACCGTGTCAGTAAGAGTGGGGCTTACCGAACTGCAAGAAGTTCCTACATTTCAGAAACTAAGAAAAATGCAACCTCTTGGAACCCTTTGCTGGACCGAGCGGCGTGGGGGTGGGGCGCAGAATGTGGAGACAAGCCGAACGCGTGCCATCCCCTCAAAAGGGGGCACATTTCCCCCCGCTTTTGGGGGCCCTCAATCCGCCACTGTGTTAGCCGAATTGCTCTCAAAGAGAAACAATTGGTACAGTTTATTCATTTCGGGAACAACCGTCTATGTTTACGGAGGATGGCACTGTTTCTGAGGTTCCCAATGAGAGACTGAGGCAGACTTCCTTAAGAATAATTGTAGTTTACTGGCACACTTCACACAATGACATACAACAATCACAGCACACAAGAACTAAGAAAATAAAGGTAGAATATTACAACACAGTTATGGTGGTTGATGCTCTGGGGTATAATTACCTAACTGCAACTGCGTGGCTCCAAACCTCAAGCGAAGGGGTAAGGACGGGGAGAAAATTGGGAAAGAATAGCAAATGGACTCAGACCAGCTAAGACCACGTGCCAAGAAGTTCTAGCTGTGCACTACTAGAACGTAAAGAGGGATGGGAAGGGTTTGAGATAGCAAGCTGGGCTTAAGAGGAAAAGCAGGTTTTACAGAGGGCGTCGTTAGGGTGCGATGGGGGTAGAGAGTCAGAGACGTAAGAGAGCGAACTGTGGGTGCGTTTTTGATTATATCAAAGGGGTCTAGAGGAGGAGCTGGGTCCAGGGGACCTCCCCTATGACACAGTGTTCTGTCATAGCCAAAGGGTCTGTGATTGTGTTATAAATGCCTCTGGGTGGGCCAAGGGGCTGGCGGGCAATTTGAGATCTAGTTGCTAACTCAATCAAGACACCTGGGCTAGGGGTATTAGTATGCAGAT
>NW_015174956.1:74106-91449 GCF_001447785.1 Gekko japonicus | reverse complement strand
AACCAGCCTAAAATGAGGAACCTGGCATTTTTGACTCTGATAATCAAGTCTGTTGCAGAGATGATGGCCCAAGACAGGCCTGATGAAATGGGACATCTTGCGGTCTGAAAGTCCAGATTTACGAGAAGACAAGTCCATTCTTTACAAGAAGACCATCCCTTTACGAGAATATCTGTGTCTCAAGATATTTGCGGTGGGCTGTTGTGGGTTATGAAGAAAAGGTTAGGAAAGAATAAAGAAGGTTAATACCATGTTTGGCTTAAAGGAATTATGCCCTTTTTGGGAAAGTAGTGGGCTTGTCTAATAAAAAACAGAAGTGATTAGGCGATCGTGATTGGAAGTTGTAACTCCTGACTCTCAGTTCTGGGAGGTGGAGAGGGTGTTTCTTATTTTTTTTACCACGCCGGGACAGAATAAATATCAGGTCCCAGACCTCATTCAGGTGTGCTCTCCCAGTGCTCATTGGGCGATGGGAGACACCCGGTCTGCAGGCTGTAACCAAATAAATTCTGTTTCACTGAAGGAAAGTCTGTCTCCAGAAATTACTTATTGGTAAGAGAGAATTTCATTTACTACAATTGGATACTGTATTCCTCTGGGTGGGCCAAGGGGCTGGCGGGCAATTTGAGATCTAGTCGCTAACTCAATCAAGACACCTGGGCTAGGGGTATTAGTATGCAGATGGATGACTCGTGTCCATGCGGCCGGGCTGAATACTGGCTCTTTGTGAGTATGTGCAGCTTTGTTGGTTCGAGGGGGGAGGGGCCCCCTGAAGGTAGGTGACCATGCGGCTGGTTTGAAATTGAGTCTTGTGCTTTCTGTGACCATGTGCTTGGTCTGAAATGGCGGCTGCTAGACACAGGAACTCCTTAGGAATAACAACCATTGTAGGAACACAATCTTTGGTATGTATCCTCACCGGGCACGCTCAGCATGTTGGCTTCAGGCACAGTTCGTTGTTGGCACACTTCATCAGGTACAGTATTGGCACACTTCATCAGGTACAATATAACACAGTCCATAAAAACACCATAGCAGGCTTGCGGGCTTACAGCTGGCCAACTAGCCAGTGGGAGAAGCCCTCCCCCAGAACAGCCCTGTCACACCCCATGTGCCCGGTGCAATGATGTTACCCGGAAGCAGGGGTCATTTCATAGGAAAAGAGGTGCAGGAGCTCATTAGCATAACTCATTTGCATATGCCACACCCCCTGACATCACCGGACGTGTGTCAGAAGGCAACACCCACCGCTCAGGCTCCACTGGACTGTTTCGGATTGCTAGCTCTTGGGGGTGGGGGGGACACGTGCAGATCTGCCCTCACAGAGGAGGGAGAGCTTGTACCTGAATAAAACTTGGTCTTTAAGGTGCCACTGGACTATTTTGGACTGGGGGGGGGGGCTCTGCAACTGACCTGGCTGCTTCTTGCTCTGACTGAGGGCAGCTGAGAGCAGGGGGCGGGACTTGTTGCATCTGCCCGCTCCTGTGCGCTCCTGCAGGAAATGACCCCTGCCCGGAAGTGACATCATTGTGCCGGGCACGTCATGCGGGGGATGCTCTAGCATTTGGCTACAAACTCTATGAGTTTTTGGCCAAATGCTAGCATGGCCCCTGCACGACATGGCGATGCTCCTGCAGACTGCCAGGGGGTGGGACTAGACGACCTGCAAGGTCCCTTCCAACTCTGACATTCTATGATCCTATGTCACTTCCGGGTGATGTCATCGCAGCAAGAAGACCCTGGAGAACAGCTAGGGAGCTCCCCCCCCCGTCAGCAGCAGGTTAAGGGCATGGCAACCCTACCAATGTGCCTGCTGCATTCTCCCTCCCTGATGCTGAGGACTGGGTGGCTGGAGGAAGCCACAGCTCTGCATGGGCTGTCTGTCTGGCCGTCCCCCTCATGCCCGGATGCATCTCTTGGCTGCTCAGTTAGAAAATTCCCAGGGTTTATAGGTCTGGTGCCCTGACCTGGGTAGCCCAGACTAGCCTGATCTCATCCGATCTCAGAAACTAAGCAGGGTGTTAAATGTAGGTCAAGTATTGATCCAGGCTGATCTTGCGCAACCTTTAAAACTTCGCTCTTGCTCATTAGTGAGACCATTAGTGAGACCAAGTGGGGCTGGTGATCGACCTCTGACCCCTCCGCGATCTACTGGTAGATCGGGATCTACCTGTTGGACATACCTGCTCTAGGCTGATTCTGCATCCTCTCGAGACCAATGGTATACTAAGCTGTGGGAATACCTGATTGATGATAACATTTCAGAGTGTTCAGCCCAGCGTAGTCTAACGAAAAATCCTCATAGCTCGGTGAACAAGTGGAAGGTTTTGCTAGGTAAACAAAACAGGTTTATGATGCATAGACCAAGTAATCCTTGGACAAATGCCCTGTCATGATACATGTTTCACTAGCTGCCACAGTTGTTATTTGTATAAGTGTACTAAGAAAGCTGAGAACTTTGTTGTTAACTGTTTGCATGGGAAAGAGCAGGTAAAGAAAGAGGTACTTTTCTCCCTTTCTCACAATACAAGAACTCGTGGACACTCCATGAAACTGCAGAGCGGTCGGGTTAGAACGGATAAAAGGAAGTACTTCTTCACCCAAAGAGTGATTAACACATGGAATTCACTGCCACAGGAAGTGGTGGGTGCTACAAGCATGGATGGCTTCAAAAGGGAATTAGATAAGCATATGGAGCAGAGGTCCATCAGTGGCTATTAGCCACAAGGTATAGCTAGGGGCTCTGGGGCAAGTGATGCTCTGTCTTCTTGGTGCTTGGGGGCGGGGGTTAACAGTGGGAGGGCTTCTAATGTCCTGGCCCCACTGCTGGACCTCCTGATGGCACTGGTATTTCTGGCCACTGTGTGACACAGAGTGTTGGACTGGATGGGCCTTTGGCCTGATCCAACATTGGCGTCTCTTATGTTCTTATGTTCTTATGTTTGTTTAGTACCGCTATTGTTATAAAGTTATTGCTTATTACACTGAAGTCAGTTTGTTAATAAGGTACTGTAGTGTATTCAAAGCTGCCTTGAATGCATGATATGTTGTGAAACATCTAATTGAAGTGTCATGTAAAGCTTCGTTCTGGGCTAGGATCCAAATCCATCCAATCGTGTTACTAGCCCAGGAAGCACCTAACCAATCACTTTGAAGCAAGCTCCCTGAGCGGGAACATCCGTGATTGGTCCTTATCTGAACAACCGTATTGGTTGGTATTTGTACAGTGGGTGTGGCTACATTATCCGGGAATGTTTAAAAGCAGGACAGCTGCAATGTGAAAGCTGTTCTGGCTATCAGATGTTGATCCGTGTTGGAGTTGTGTTCGAGTGGAAGAATAAAGTTGTGTTCTTGCTGAATCACTCTCCGACTTCTTTGTGAAGTGAGCGACTTAACAGGTACTGTTTAGAAAGTTATGGGCTAAACCATGTGTGACTTTTTTGCTGCTGCATTACAGATTTTATTGTACACTGATATTTTGAAATAAAAATTATTTTTTTTAAAAAATCTTGCACTGAGCAGGGGGGTTGGACTAGATCGCCTCTGTGGCCCCTTCCAACTCTGTGTGATTCTATAGTTCCATAATTTGGAAGCCACTTGATGGCCCTTGATTCTGAGCTTAACAAGCAGGTTACTTGACTGACCTGGCCACGGCTCTGTGGGATATTTTGTTTGAGCCCTGCGCAACACAACCACAGCCCCCATGCGCACCACAAATGTGCTACTTTTTACTAAAGCACAACCAGGTACTGTAGCCCAAACGACTACTCTGCAAGCAGAAGGCTTCTTGACACCGTGCTGGAGATGACTCTTGACCAAAGCCATTGAGGCAACCTGGTCAGGAACTCACCTTCTGGGTAAGCAAGGGAGTTATGGTCCAGGTGAGTTCTCTCGGCTACTGTGCACATGTTGAAGTCCTCAGCATCCCTAAACTCATCTGTGAGACTGTCTCATGTTCCCTCCTGAATCTGAACCTGGGCCTTATGCTGAATCACTGAATCATAGAGTTGGCAGGGACCTCCAGGGTCATCTAGTCCAACCCCCTGCACATTGCAGGAAATTCACAAACACCTCCCCCTCCACACCCCCAGTGACCCCTGTTCCATGCCCAGAAGATGACAAAAAACCTCCAGGATCACCAGCCAAACTGGCCTGGAGAAAAATGGCTTCCTGACCCCAAAAGTGGCGATCGGCATACCCCTGGGCGTGTAAGGAAGGGCCACAAGAACTAAGCACTGATGCTGCAACCCTTCCTGTCTCCCCTCTCATGATCTGCCTCAGTTCACAGAATCCGCATTGCTGTCAGATGGCCGTCCAGTCTCTGCCTGAAAACCTCCAAAGAAGGAGAGTCCACCACCTCTCGAGGAAGCCTGTTCCACTGAGGAACTGCTCAGACCCTCGGCCCATCAAGGTTAGTCTTGTCTACTCAGACTGGCAGCAGCTGTCCAGGGTCTCAGGCGGAGGTCTTTCATGTCACCTCCTGCCCGGTTCTTTCAACTGGAGATGCTGCCAGGGACTGAGCCTGGGACCTTCTGCATGCCAAAAGATGTTCCACCACAGAGCCACAGCCCCTCGCCAAATAATGCTAGAAGAACACATGGAGCTGCGTCATCCTGAATCAAACCATTGGTCCATTAAGATCAGTATTGTCTACTCAGACTAGCAGTGGCTCTCCAGGGTCTCAGGCAGAAGAGGTCTTTCCCATCACCTACTGCCTGGTCCTTTAACTGAAGATGCTGCCGGGGAATGAACCTGGGACTTCCTGCAAGCCAAGCAGAGGCTCTGCCACTGAGCCATAGCCCCTCTTGACAGCTCTCCAGGGACTCAGGTGGAGGTCTTTCCCATCACCTGCTGCCTGGTCCTTTTTAACTGGAGATGCTGCCGGGGATTGAACCTGGAACCTCCTGCATGGCAAGCAGAGGCTCTGCTGCTGAGCCACAGCCCCTCTTGACAGCTCTCCAGGGACTCAGGTGGAGGTCTTTCCCATCACCTGCTGCCTGGTCCTTTTTAACTGGAGATGCTGCCGGGGATTGAACCTGCTGCTGAGCCACAGCCCCTCTTGACAGCTCTCCAGGGACTCAGGTGGAGGTCTTTCACATCACCTACTGCCTAGTGCTTTTAACTGGAGATGCCGGGGATTGAACCTGGGACCTTCTGCATGCCAGGCAGAGGCTCTGCCACTGAGCCATAGCCCCTCTTCACAGCTCTCCAGGTTCTCAGACAGAGGTCTTTCCTATCACCTACTGCCTGGTCCTTTCAACTGGAGATGCTGGGGATTGAACCTGGGACCTCCTGCATGCCATGCAGAGGCTCTGCCGCTGAGCCACAACCCCTCTTTACAGCTGTCCAGGGACTCAGGTGGAGGTCTTTCCCATCACCTGCTGCCTGGTCCTTTAACTGGAGGTGCTGGGGGTTGAACCTGGGACCTTCTACATGCCAAGCAGATGCTCTACCACCGAGCCACGGCCCCTCAAACTTAATTCACTTTCTCCTGGACAGTTTGCTAAACGCCAGAGTGCAAATGGCTGCAACTTGGAAGCCCATGACCACCGGGGAATGAAAACACCCATCCCTGGGCCCATTCCTCCAGTGCTGACTGCCAGTCAGTAGTGTCTCTGGGTGCATCCAGGCAGGCTCCCAGACTCCACTGGAAGGTGTCTCTTCTCAGGTGCCCTGAAGACGGTGGCCACAATGAAGCGCCCAAGCAACTGGCCCCTTTGAAACGACACAATAAATTAAACCATCAAATATTCATTGCGTAATCTCTGTTTGACATTTAATTCGCGCCCGTGAATTGCGGTGGGAATATGCACTTGGCCGTATTATTAATTACCCATCCATTATTTATGCGTTGCTTTATTATTAATAGGAGAGCAATATGGGGGGGGGAAATGTATCCCTATTGATACGAAAGCCGAAGCAAGAAACCTGACAAAGCTTACATGATGGAGAGAAGCGTCTGTGGTCAGGCGTGGCTCAGGGGTCATGAACGCTGCAGATCTTCCATGGCCGACACCTGAGCGTGTCCATCCCAATCAGAATGATTGGATGAGCTGGGAGGACCGGGTCCGATTCCCCACTCCTCCACTTGCAGCTGCTGGATGACCTTGGGCAAGCCGTAGTTCTGGTAAGAGCTGTCCTTGAAAAAGAGCCGTTTCTGTCAGAGATCTCTCAGCCCCACCTTCCTCACAGGGTGTCTGTTGTGGGGAGGGGGAGGGAAATGAGTTTGTAAGCAGCTCTGAGACTCCCTTGGGTAATGAAGGGCAGGGTATAAATCCAATCTCCTCCTCCTCCTCCTCCAGTCTGGTGTCGTGGTTAAGTGCTCGGACTCTAATCTGGGAGAACCGGGTTTGACTCCCCACTCCTCCGCTTGCACCTGGCTGGATGACCTTGGGCAAGCTGTAGCTCTGATAAGAGCTGTCCTTGAAAAAGAGCCGTTTCCGTCAGAGCTCTCTCAGCCCCACCTACCTCACAGGGTGTCTGTTGTGGGGAGGGGAAGGGAAAGGAGTTTGTAAGCCCCTCTGAGACTCTAAATGAAGGACGGGGTATAAATCCAATCTCCTCCTCCTCCTCCTCCTTCTGGAATGTGATAATGTTGGAAAGCACTATCAAGAGTTTCCCCTCGGATGGTCGTGGCCCTGCCCCCAGCGTGCCCGGCGTCATAACGCCACTTCCTGGTGACGCGCACGCCGGGGTGTGGCGGCGGAAATCTGGCATCCAAAGCGGGGGTTTACCCACCCCCCGCCCCCACTTGGAAGCCCTACCAAGGTCCTGTTCATACGAGGGGTTTTGGTCCGGGAGCGAGACGGAACGGGGGCGGATTAAATGGGCACGATCCCACGGCAACATCTGGGAATCGTTGCCTGCCCGTCTCCGATCCA
Source organism: Gekko japonicus (assembly GCF_001447785.1). Classification (NCBI taxonomy): domain Eukaryota; kingdom Metazoa; phylum Chordata; class Lepidosauria; order Squamata; family Gekkonidae; genus Gekko; species Gekko japonicus. Next base: position 84,568 of record NW_015174956.1, on the reverse strand, counting down.
TCTCTCCCGGCCGAAAACCCGCACCAAAAAGAACCACTTAACCTGGTGGTTCTTCTGATTGAAGCGCCGCAAGCCGGGCCATCGGATCGCCGGCGCATCTTTGCGCCCGTTCATCCCCGGCTCCTAGCCGAACTGCGCATGCTCCGACATGCGCAGTTCGGCAGGCTCCCCGCCTGAACTGTGTTTTCTCCCCTGCATCTAATCGTGCCGGGGAGAAAAGGCGCCGCGGCCCAGGGGATCATGGGATCCCGCCGCGGCGTCTCAACTTTGGCACGGCTTTTAAAAGCTGCGCTTTGAGCGACTTATCCCCTGCCGTGTGGCAGGGGCCCAAGTACTAACCAGGGCTGACCCTGCTTCGCTTCTGAGATCTGATGAGATCAGAGATGTTCAGAGGTTGTTTGCCATTACCTGACTCTGCAAAAGGTCCCTGGTTCAATCCCCGGCATCTCCAGCTAAAATGACCAGGCAGGAGGTGATGGGAAAGACCTCCGCCTGAAACCCTGGAGAGCTGTCAAGAGGGGCCGTGGCTCAGTGGCAGAGCACCTGCTTGGCATGCAGGGGGGCCCAGGTTCAATCCCCGGCATCTCCAGTGAAAAGGACCAGGCAGGAGGTGATATGAAAGACCTCTGCCTGAGACCCTGGAGAGCTGTAAAGAGGGGCTGTGGCTCAGTGGCTGAGCATCTGCTTGGCATGCAGAAAGTCCCAGGTTCAATCCCCGGCATCTCCAGTTTAAGGGACCAGAAAGGAGGTGATGGGGAAGACCTCTGCCTGAGGCCCTACAGAGCTGCTGCCAGCCTGAGTAGTCAATACTGACCTTGATGGATCAAGGGTCTCTGATTCAGCAGAAGGCAGGCTCATCAGTTCAACATGGTCAGGCAAGGGCCTGTGGCTCAGTGGCAGAGCCTCTGCTTGGCATGCAGAAAGTCCCAGGTTCAATCCCCGGCATCTCCAGTTTAAGGGACCAGAAAGGAGGTGATGGGGAAGACCTCTGCCTGAGGCCCTACAGAGCTGCTGCCAGCCTGAGTAGTCAATACTGACCTTGATGGACCGACAGTCTGATTCAGTATAAGGGCAGCTTCATGCGAGAGAGGTGAACTTTGCTTGTACCTGAACACGTCTGAGCTATTAGGAGGACACAGACAAACAGCGCATTGAAGATGCAGCTCTGATTATTGCGGCTTGCAGGCGGGCCAGGAGTCAAACTGGCGGGTCATAGATCACCCCTGATCTGAACACACACAAGCGGCTGCCTCCGCACAGCATCTCCTAGGAGGAGAAGGGGAGGCTTGCAAATGTTTGGATTCTCTGCCTCCGAAAAAGACAAACACTCCATGGATGCCCAGGAACTCTGTGGGAGGACTCCCATTGGCTGGCTGCCTCTTGACCAGGAGTCCCTCTGAACCCCCTGGCTGCACCACCCGTTGTTTCCTATTCCCGAAAATCGCAGGACCTTTTGCGGAGAGAGAAAAAACGAAAGGCCTCCAGAGGAGAACAGCCGCGTCTTCTCGATGTCTGCAAACAATGCCGCGCGGCTGGTCAGCCACTGTCTCCGCGGGGAGGGCGACTCCCTTTACAATCTGCCCATGAATTATAAATAAAGAGAAATTGCAGGGCTCTCGTTCCTGGAAACCCAAATCGGGCCTCTTCCTTTAAAAACAAAAAAATCCTGCTGAACTTCCTAGAAATTAAGGCCATGTGGTATGAAGCATTTGGGCTCCTGACAGGGAATGGCAATTCCACTTTAATGGTTATTAAATAGCCTTCATGACATTGTTAGAAGGAGGCAGTGGAACCGTGGCCCGGAATCTCAACGATGGCTATGACGAGGGGAGACGAGCTCTTCCTTTGCTTCGGCGAGGGTTAAAGGAGCGACTCAAAATCCTTGGGGTGCTTGGGGTGGACACTGGGATGCCAGCCTCCAGGTGGCACCTGGAGATCTCCTGCTATTGCAATTGATACTCCAGATAGAAGCAGGAAGAGGAGGAAGAGGAGGAGGAGAAGAGGAGGAGAAGGAGAAGAAGAGGAGGAGGAGGAGAGAAGGAGAAGAAGAGGAGGAGGAGGAGAGAAGGAGAAGAAGAGGAGGAGGAGGAGAGAAGGAGAAGAAGAGGAGGAGGAGGAGAGAAGGAGAAGAAGAGGAGGAGAGATGAGGAGAAGGAGAATAAGAGGAGGAGGAGGAGAGAAGGAGAAGAAGAGGAGGAGGAGAGGAGGAGGAGGAGGAGGAGGAAGAGAAGGAGAAGAAGGAGAAGAAGAGGAGGAGGAAGCCACAGGAAGTGGTGGCAGCTACAAGCATGGACGGCTTCAAAAGGGAATTAGATAAGCATATGGAGCAGAGGTCCATCAGTGGCTATTAGCCACAAGGTATAGATAGGGGCTCTGGGGCAAGTGATGCTCTGTCTTAAGAACATAAGAGATGCCAATGTTGGATCAGGCCAAAGGCCCATCCAGTCCAACACTCTGTGTCACACAGTGGCCAGAAATACCAGGTGCCATCAGGAGGTCCACCAGTGGGGCCAGGACATTAGAAGCCCCCCCACTGTTGACCCCCCCCCCAAGCACCAAGAATACAGAGCATCACTTGCCCCAGAGTCCCTATCTATACCTTGTGGCTAATAGCCACTGATGGATGTCTGCTCCCTATGCTTATCTAATTCCCTCTTGAAGCCGCCCATTTTGTAGTCACCACCACTTCCTGTGGCAGTGAATTCCATGTGCTAATCACTCTTTGGGTGAAGAAGGACTTCCTTTTATCCATTCTAACCCGTTCTTCTCCTCCTGCTCTCCTAAGCTGTGGAGCCTTGTGAGCAAGAATTCTACTTGGTGAGCTACTGGCATTAAAGTTGTGAGTGAGCGACTGGGCTGCTGCATCAGTTAGTTTGCTCTGGAGCCCTCCTTCTGGAGCTAAGACCAAAAATCTGTGAGCTGTAGGCTAAAAAACTGTGAGCCAGCTCATACTAACTTAGCTTAGAGGGAACACTGCCTGTGAGGTAGGCGGGGCTGAGAGAGCTCTTTCCAGAACTATTAACTAAACTCCTCAAGTTAGCACAAATGGACAATCTGAGTTTAATACTGCAGGATAAAGACCAAAAAATACAGAATAAAAGATGGTTAAGGGTCTATAATTGGATAAAACATGTAAAAATATAATAAGAAAAGGAAAAGAAGAAATATTTCTTATTTGACATAAGACATGTAATTCTATGCAATGACTCTACATTTGTGTAATCTGAGATAATGAAATGTTTGTAACTAAAACGAAATTATGAAAAATAAATGTGTGGGGGGGGGAAAGAACAGCTCTGCCAGAACTATGTCTTGCCCAAGGTCATCCAGCAGCTGCAAGTGGAGGAGTGGGGAATCAAACCCGGTTCTCCCAGATCAGAGTCTGCGCACTTAACCACGACACCAAACTGGCTCCCACCTCTGCAGGCTGGGCTGCATTTCCCTTTGTCCCTCCCAGATCCGCGGCCTGCTTTGGAGGCGAGGAGTCTATCATCCATGGCCGTTCCAGCCGCCACCGATCAATGCCTGTACAACAGATCAAGAACAGTGTGGCTGTGCTGTCGAGATAAGGCTGCCCTTGAGCCACGAATTCTCCCCGCCAGGCCTGGACTGCTCCGGTAAAGCAGCCGAGCGTGGAGAGAAAGAACAAGGGTGACAGGACAGGGCCTGGGATTCGAGGCCTCCACGTTGCCTGCCTTCGTCCCCCTTCGTCGACTCCTCTGCGGCAGAGGAGGGTAGGCGAGGATGCCCCAAATCAGGGACCCGTCTCGGTCGCTGCCTCGCAGGCGTCCGCCGTGACGTTGTTCTGCACATCTCGTCAGCAGGGTGTCTTTCTGCCTGTCTTTCAGCCCGGGCCGCAACAGATGGCTACCGCAGGATTCGGGTACAGGCAGCGACAGCGGTTATGGATGGGAAGTCTTGCGGATGCTGCGGCGTCCCAGAAATGGATTCTGTCAGCGAAGGCCTTGGATAATTTTCTGGTCTGTCTGAGCTCCCCGGCAGGGCTGCACAGTAACCAGGAAAGAGGGAGGGAGGCAGGCCGGTTCCGCAAGGCACCAAAAGAGGAAAAGAGGAAGACAGGTGAAAGCGCTTGGGGCTCTTTAGCTTGGAGAAAGGACGGCTGAGGGGTGACATGATCGAGGTTTACGAGATTATGCCTGGGATAGAGCAGGTTGAGAAAGAAGTCCTTTTCTCCCTTTCTCACAATACAAGTGAAAAAGGTCTCTCAGTCCCGCCTACCTCGCAGGGTGTCTGTTGTGGGGAGGGGAAGAGAATGGAGACTGTAAGCCACTCTGAGACTCCTTTGGGTAGTGAAAAAGGTAATGGGAAAGGTTCCCTTGCTCGAAAGCCAGTCGAGTCCGACTCTAGGGTTGCGGTGCTCATCTCCGTTTCAAAGCCGAAGAGCCAGCGCTGTCCGAAGACATTTCCGTGGTCATGTGGCCGGCATGACTAAATACCAAGGCGCACGGAACTCTGTTACCTTCCCACCGAAGTGGTACGTATTTATCTACTTGCAATTTCTTGCTTTCGAACGGGTAGGTTGGCAGGAGCTGGAACTAGAGACGGGAGCTCACTCTGTCATGCAGCACCTGGGTCTCGAACTACTGACCTTCCACAGCCTGCAGTTCAGCGTCTTAACCACTTGAGCCACCGCAGCTCCTTGGTAGTGAAAGGTGGAGTATAAATCCAGTCTCCTCCTCCTCCTCCTCCTCCTCCTCCTCCTCCTCCTCTTCTTCTTCTTCTTCTTCCTCTTCCTCTTCTTCCTCTTCCTCTTCTTCCTCTTCCTCTTCTTCCTCTTCTTCCTCTTCTTCTTCTTCTTCTTCTTCTGGTGAGATGGACGTCCCTGGGTGTTGGTTGGCAGATTTCTTCTTTTAAACTTCCAGGAAAACATTTACCAGTTGGAGGTTTCATCCCATTCCCCCCCCTCCTGCCCTGCCCCGTGCTATCTTTAGTTGGTTAATCAAACTCTAATCCTACTTAGAATCCAAATTTTACACTCACCGAGGCAGACCAAGGCTATACCATTAAAGAGCCTTTACGAGCGGGGGGAAAAGATCCTCCACCAGTTTAAATAGGTCATGCATCTACTTAGCATATGTTACATTAATTCTCTTTCAATGAGCCAATCGCCCTGGCTAATTGGAGATTTCAGGAGAAACGAAGGAAGTTCCTTCACAGGGAGGTTTCAAAGTCGTGGTTTTGTGGGCTTGCCAACCTGCAGGCGAGCCCTGGAGGTGTCCCAGAATTACCACTGATCTCCATCTGAGAGAGATCAATTCCACGGAAGAAAATGGTTGCTTTGGCGGTCGGTGGTATACGCCATCACATCCTGCTGAGGTCCCTCTCCTCCATAAATCTTGCCCTCCCCAGGATCTAAAGGTAAAGGTAAAGGTTTCCCTTGCTCGAAAGCCGGCCGAATCCGACTCTAGGGTCCGGTGTTCCTCTCCATTTCCAAGCCAAAGAGCCAGCACTGTCCGAAGACGTCTCCATGGTCATGTGGCCGGCATGACTAGACGCCGAGGTGCACAGAACGCTGTTACCTTCCCCACCGAAGCGGTACCTATTTAGCTACTTGCAATTTTTTTGCTTTTGAACTGCTAGGATGGCAGGAAATCTCCAGGATCTATCACCCCCCCCCAAAAAAGGATCTCAATGAATTTTACAAGTAGGCAGCATTATAATTTTCAGGGCTATTTTTGGGCAGGAACGCACAGGGAAGGAGTTCCGGCTGGCTCCCAAGTTGGCCATGCCTGGCAGGAACTCATTAGCATAACAGGCCACACCCAACAGCAGAAACTCATTAGGATTGGCTACATTAGGAGTGTGTGGCCTAACATGCAAAGGACTTCCTGCTACAAAAAAAGGCCCAGGGTTTTGACAACAAACAAGGTCAACAGAATAAGAAGCAAAAGGTGGGTGTGGCTGGATGACCACACTTCTGGTAACATGGGGGTGTGGCCTAATGTGTTAGTGAGCTGTGCTTTCAGGGGTGTGGCCTATTATGCTAATGAGTTCCTGCTGGGCTTTTCCTACAAAAAGAGCCGTGCAGCATGATCGCATCTCTATGTTAGGAACTACCTGGAGATTTTAGGGGTGGAGCCTGAGGAGGCCGGGGTGTGGTGAAGACAGGGGGGCGCAATGCCACAGAGACCACCCTCCAAAGCATCCATTTTCTCCAAGGGAACTGATGTCTGTCGTCTGAGGATGAGCTGTAATTCCAGGGAATCCCCAGGTCCCACCTGGAGGCTGGCATCCTTATTTGGAACTTACGGGGATTCATTTCCCCAATGTCTGCTGAACATCCAGAAAACAAGTCTATCCCCCCCTCACCTCCAATTGGACTCTCTCTGCCTTGGCACATATTAGGAACACAATCCTCCAGCCCATTCCAGACTCATTCCAGGCCAAATACAGAAGCCAACTGGTCCTTGGAGTCTGGTTTGGAACCAATTTGCTAGGCACATTCCCCAACAAAGAGATAAAAGGAAGTCCTTCTTCACCCAAAGAGTGATGAACACGTGGAATTCACTGCCACAGGAGGTGGCGGCGGCTACAAGCATGGATGGCTTCAAGAGGGAATTGGATAAACATATGGAGCAGAAGTCCATCAGTGGCTGTTAGCCACAAGGTACAGAATAGGAACTCTCGGTCTGGGGCAAGGGATGCTCTGTCATCTTGGTGCTTGGGGGGGTCAACAGTGGGAGGGCTCCTGGTGTCTTGGCCCCACTGCTGGACCTCCTGAGGGCCCCTGGTATTTTTGGCCACTGTGTGACAGAGTGTCGGACTGGAGGGGCCATTGGCCTGATCCAACATTGGCTTCTCTTATGTTCTTAATGCCCCTGACTGGTTTGGAATCAATTTGCTAGGCACATTCCCCAACAAAGAGATAAAAGGAAGTCCTTCTTCACCCAAAGAGTGATGAACACGTGGAATTCACTGCCACAGGAGGTGGCGGCGGCTACAAGCATGGATGGCTTCAAGAGGGAATTGGATAAACATATGGAGCAGAAGTCCATCAGTGGCTGTTAGCCACAAGGTACAGAATAGGAACTCTCGGTCTGGGGCAAGGGATGCTCTGTCATCTTGGTGCTTGGGGGGGTCAACAGTGGGAGGGCTCCTGGTGTCTTGGCCCCACTGCTGGACCTCCTGAGGGCCCCTGGTATTTTTGGCCACTGTGTGACAGAGTGTCGGACTGGAGGGGCCATTGGCCTGATCCAACATTGGCTTCTCTTATGTTCTTAATGCCCCTGACTGGTTTGGAATCAATTTGCTAGGCACATTCCCCAAAGCCCCTGACCATCTCCAGGCTTGGTGGCCATGCCTCGATCACCGAGACGCACGGACAGATGCAATCCTCAGTCCTTTCGGTTTCACCATACCCTTCCACGGTTTCGTACCTTTAGAGGCTTTTCCCCTGCCGTGTGGCAGGGGACTTTGTTTATTTAACAGTGTCTGATAACTGACACCTCTTGCTCTGAATTACTGCTGTCGCCATCTTGAGTATGCTGTTCAGGTGTGTATCTGTGAGCTGCAAACCTACGATGACGCAGCAGCAGCAGAACTGGAAGAAGAAGCAGAAGACAGCCAGTTCCACTGCGGGCCTGATAGAAGCCCTCCGGCCAAGCTTTAAAGGTAAGAACCAGCACCTTGAAGCAGATTTGGTACGCTATTGGCAGCCAGTGCAGTGTCCTCAGCACAGGCTGGATGTGCTCCCATGTAGGGAGGCCCATCAACAGCCTGGCCGCGGCATTCTGCACTAGCTGCAGCTTCTGGATCCACGACAAGGGCCGCCCCATGTAGAGAGCATTACAGTAGCCTAGTCTCGAGGTGACCATCACGTGGATCACTGTGGCCAGGTCAGTGCAGTCGAGGAAGGGAACCAACTGCCCAATCAGCCTAAGGGGGTAGAAGGCCGACTTGGCAGTGGCCGCTACCCGGGCCTCCATAGTAAGGGAGGGATCCAGGAGCACTCCCAGACTCCGAACCTCCGGGGCTGGCACCCATGGAGCCCCCCCAAAAAGTCGGGAGCGGGATCCCCACCCCGACTCAGGCCCAGGACCTCCGTCTTCGCTGGATTCAGCTTCAGCCGACTCAGTCTAAGCCAACCAGCCACAGCCTGCAAGGCCCGGTACCTGGAGATTTTGGGGGTGGAGCCTGGGGAGGGTGGGACCTCAGCAGGGATTAATGCCACGGAGGCCACCCTCCGAAGCAGCCGCTTTCTCCCCGGGGGACTGATCTTGGTCATCCGGAGATCTTCCGCAATAGGGGGGGATTCTCCAGGTGCCACTTAGAGGGAATCAAGGCCCAGTGTGTTTTCCTCTTGCCCAGAACCTCCTCCCCAAAACCTGCAGCTCAGAGCTGGGGCAGCCCTCAGAACAACAGGGCAGACGTGTGTGCAGGTCGAGGGAAGGGGCGTGTTCATGTGGGAGTGAGTGACTCAGGATGCCGGACATCGGGGGGCGCTACACCATTAGAACATAAGGAGGTGGGAGGGGTGCTGTAAAGAACCCTTGCAAAGGATGTGAAGACGCAAAATCTAATAAGAACATAAGAGAACATAAGAGAAGCCAATGTTGGATCAGGCCAAAGGCCCATCCAGTCCAACACTCTGTGTCACTCAGTGGCCAGAAATACCAGGGGGCATCAGGGGGTCCAGCAGTGGGGCCAGGACACTAGAAGCCCTCCCACTGTTGCCCCCCCCCAAGCACCAAGAAGACAGAGCATCACTTGCCCCCAGACTGAGAGTTCCTATCGATACCTTGTGGCTCATAGCCACTGATGGACCTCTACTCTCAACATAAGAACATAAGAGAAGCTGATGTTGGATCAGGCCAGTGGCCCCTCCAGTCCAACACTCTGTGTCACACAGTGGCCAGAAATACCAGTGCCATCAGGAGGTCCACCAGTGGGGCCAGGACACTAGAACCCTCTCACACTGTTGGCCCCCCCCCCAAGCACCAAGAAAACAGAGCATCACTTGCTCCAGAGCCCCTATCTATCCCTTGTGGCTAATAGCCACTGATGGACCTCTGCTCCATATGCTTATCTAATTCCCTTTTGAAGCCGTCCATGCTTGTAGCACCCACCACTTCCTGTGGCAGTGAATTCCATGTGTTAATCACTCTTTGGGTGAAGAAGTACTTCCTTTTATCCGTTCTAACCCGACCGCTCTGCAGTTTCATGGAGTGCCCACGAGTTCTTGTATTGTGAGAAAGGGAGAAAAGTACCTCTTTCTTTACCTGCTCTTTCCCATGCATAATCTTATAAACCTCGATCATGTCACCCCTCAGTCGTCTTTTCTCCAAGCTAAAGAGCCCTAAGCGCTTTAACCTTTCCTCATAGGGAAAGTGTTCCAACCCTTTTATCATTCGAGTTGCCCTTTTCTGCACTTTTTCCAAAGCTATAATATCCTTTTTAAGGTGTGGTGACCAGAATTGCACACAGTATTCCAAATGAGGTCTCACCATTGATTTATATAGGGGCATTATTATATTGGCTGATCTGTTTTCAATACCCTTCCTAATAATCCCCAGCATAGCATTTGCCTTCTTTATTGCAGTCACACACTGTCTCGACATTTTCAGTGAGTTATCCACTACAACTCCAAGATCTCTCTCTTGATCAGTCTCTGCCAGTTCAGACCCCATCAATGTGTATTTATATTTGGGATTTTTGGCTCCAATGTGCATCACCTTGCACTTGGCCACATTGAACCCCATTTGCCATGTTGACGCCCACTCGCCCATCCTTGACTCAGCTTAGAGGGAACACTGGTCCAAACCACAAATAAATGTGATTCTGCCTCCCATATGCAAATGAAGAGAACGCCTGTTTGTCATGTCGAAACTAAATAAATATTAAAAGCATCGGTATCCGTGTTCATCAATTATTGAATGCCATCACCGTTAGTTTGCTGTTTGTGATTAATTAATTTCATGTTTCCACACCTTGGGATTCCTTTCTTCATTCACTCTGAAATGTATGGAGCACCCTGAGGGCTGTGTATTCCCCCCCCCCCCCGGAAAGAAATGGAAACTCTGGATATCTCCAGGATCTCAACGGGGTCAGCAATGTTCCTTTTCAACGGGTCCGTTAGCGCCTATTTTTTAAAAAAGTGGAAAATTAAGTGAAGTCGAACAAGATGATCGAGCACGATCTGAATCTTCAAGACAAACAAATCACCTCCCGACTGGCCTCTGACAATATAGTCCCAAAAGCTCCTTGCATTTAACTGAATGCCGTTTTTTCCAGGTTGGTGTAGTGGTGGTTAACTGCGTGCACTCTAATCTGGGAGAACCGGGTTTGATTCCCCCACTCCTCCACTTGCACCTGGCTGGATGACCTTGGGCAAGCCATAGTTCTGTCAGAGCTGTTCTTGAAAAAGAGCCGTTCCTGTCAAGAGCTCTCTCAGCCCCACCTACCTCACAGGGTGTCTGTTGTGGGGAGGGGAAGGGGAAGGGAA
>NW_015174956.1:45439-74088 GCF_001447785.1 Gekko japonicus | reverse complement strand
AGAGCAGGTAGAGAAAGAGGTACTTTTCTCCCTTTCTCACAATACAAGAACTCATGGGCACTCCATGAAACTGCTGAGCGGTCGGGTTAGAACGGATAAAAGGAAGTACTTCTTCACCCAAAGAGTGATTAACACTTGGAATTCACTGCCACAGGAGGTGGCGGCGGCCACAAGCATGGGTGGCTTCAAGAGGGAATTAGATAAGCATACGGAGCAGAGGTCTATCTGTGGCTATTAGCCACAAGGTATAGATAGGAACTCTCAGGCTGGGGCAAGTGATGCTCTGTATTCTTGGTGCTTGGGGGGGGGGCAACAGTGGGAGGGCTTCTAGTGTCCTGGCCTTGCTGGTGGACCTCCTGATGGCACCTGGTATCTTTTGGGCACTGTGTGACCCAGAGTGTTGAACTGGATGGGCCATTGGCGTGATCCAACATGGCTTCTCTTAGGTTCTTATGTCCGGGGCAGTGATGCTCTGTATTCTTGGAACCTGGGGGGCAACAGTGGGAAGGCTTCTGGTATTCTGGCCCCGGTGGTACACCTCCTGAGGGCTCCTGGTGTTTTTGGCCCCTGTGTGACACAGAGTGTTGGACTAGATGGGCCTTTGGCCTGATCCATCATGGCTTCTCTTATATTCTTATGTTTGGAGCAGTGATGCTCTGTATTCTTGGTGCTTGGGGGGTTACAGTGGGAGGGGCTTCTGGAGTCCTGGCTCCACTGGTGGACCTCTTGATGGCACCTGATATTTCTGGCCACTGTGTGACACAGAGTGTTGGGCTGGATGGGTCATTGGCTTGATCCAACATGACTTCTCTTATGTTCTTATGTCTGGGGCAGTGATGCTCTGTATTCTTGGTGCTTAGGGGGCTACAGTGTGAGGGCTTCTGGAGTCCTTACTCCGCTGGTGGACCTCCTGATGGCACCTGGATTTTGGCCCCTGTGCGACATAGAGTGTTGGGCTGGATAGGTCATTGGCTTGATCCAACATGGCTTCTCTTATGTTCTTATGTCTGGGGCAGTGATGCTCTGTATTCTTGGTGCTTAGGGGGCTACAGTGTGAGGGCTTCTGGAGTCCTTACTCCGCTGGTGGACCTCCTGATGGCACCTGGATTTTGGCCACTGTGTGACCCAGAGTGTTGGACTGGATGGGCTACTGGCCTGATCCATCATGGCTTCTCTTATATTCTTATGTTCATTTACCCCCTTTCTAAAAACCCTGGATGGGTGTTGTGGGTTCCTGGGTTACAGCGCGTCTCAGAGCTGCAGGTTCAAATCCCCACCTGGCCATATTGCTTGCTGGGTGACCTTGTTCTGGTCATGCTACGAAGCCAAGTCTTTCTCACAGCCTTGTTGCTGGGGTAAAATGGAAACGGGGAAACCCTGCGCCCTACCCTCAGCTCCATGGAGGAAGGGCAGGATTAAAATGCATTAGATCGATTCATGCAGATTGTGCAAGATTTCCCCCCCCCCCCGCACAACATGGAGACGGATGTCATTTATCCCTAATGCTGATTTATTGATGTACAAACGATGTTGAAGAATGTGCACTTTTCATGGGGGAAAGCTCAGCGCAAGGAAAACGAGACCCAACGGTTCACTTTACGCAACCGAGACACGAAAGCGAAGACGGGGATTCGGGGGTCGAAACAACCGAGATGAAAAATTCAGAATCTTCCCTACTCAGCCAAGTACTCATTAGGTTCCTTTAATTCCTCAGACATACACACACACACACACACACAACTGCTGCTTCTGTATTTCTCATTTACAAACTGGGTCATTCAATTTTATACTTACAACCACCCCTGTAAGGCCTGGCAGGTGCTGGCTTGCCCAGAGCAATTCAGCTCTCCTTGGTCTAAATCAGGGACCCCCCACCCGTGGGTGACAGCCTGCTCCCCATCGCCTCTCCTTGTACCTCCCCCCCACCGAGTGCTTTTAAAAAGTGGGACGGGCCAGGTGTGGCTTTTGCCCAGCACGGCTTCTGATTGTCTATGAAGGTTGAAAGGCCTCCTGTTAAACGGAGCGAATCCCCGAAATGTTGAGGAGCTATACATAACCTTAGTAAAGGTACAGGTTTCCCTTGCTCGAAAGCCAGTTGAATCCGACTCTAGGGGGTGGTGCTCCTCTTCATTTCCAAGCCGAAGAGCCAGCGCTGTCCGAAGACGTTTCCATGGTCATGTGGCCGGCATGACTAGACACCAAGGCTCACGGAATGCTGTGACCTTCCCACTGAAGCGGTACCTATTTATCTACTTGCAATTTCTTGCTTTCGAACTGCTAGGTTGGCAGGAGCTGGAACTAGAGACGGGAGCTCACTCCATCATGCGGCAATCTCGGGTCTCGAACTGCTGAACTACCAACCTTCCACAGCCTGCAGTTCAGCGTCTTAACCACTTGAGCCACCGCAGCTCCAGATAATGCCAGGTAGTGGAGATATAAACTTTATAAAGGACACAAAGACAAAGGTGTTTTTTTAAACTTAAAATACAAATATGCTTGGCAGGAGCTGGGGCCAGAGACAGGAGCTCCATCATGTGGCACTCGGGTCTTGAACTGCCGAGCTACAGACGTTCTGATCAGGAGCTCAGCGTCTTAACCTCTGAGCCACCGCGGCCCTATACATAACCTCACTCCCTGACAGTTTGTAGTTGGCTCTGCCTCTTATGGCAGCCAATCTGTGGTTGCGCCCACCATCCTGTGCCAGAATTCCTAAGGAGCTGAGAGGCTGAAAAGATTGGGGACCCCCAGTCTAAACCCCCCACACCAGTTTGGTGTAGTCGTTAAGAGTGGCAGACTCTAATCTGGGAGAACCGGGTTTGATTCCCCACTCCTCCCCATGCAGCTGCTGGTGTGACCTTGGGTCAGTCACAAGTTCTCTCAGAGCTGTTATCTCAACAGCAGTCCTTGAGCGAGCTCTCTCAGCCCCACCTGCCTCACAGGGTGTCTGTTGTGGGAAGGGGAAGGGAAAGGGACTCCTTTAGGTAGTGAAGGGTGGGGTATAAATCCAATATCACCTTCTTCTTCTTCTTCTCCCTTTGCAACAGGGTTGCCAGGTCCCTTTCGCCTGCCAGCAGGGAGATAAGGAATCACGTTCTGGGAGTGGGAAGTGAAGTCACCCCCCCCCCATTCCCCCCAAAACAGTGACGTTGCCCACGGCATCAAACCATGGAGTTTTGCCCAAAATCCAGAACATCACCCCCAACGTCACCGACGTGCCAATGTCAGTTCCAGGTGATGCAGGCCTGTCGTGTGTGACGTCGCTGTTTGGGGGGGGGATTCCCTCCCAGTAGCCAACTGGCTGCGGGTGGACAGGAGCCCGCAAAATCAGGGAAGCCCCCGCCCGGGGGCTCTTTCTGTAGCAGGGATTCCTTTGCATCTTAGGCGACACCCCCCCCCAAGGTAGCCAATCCTCCAAGAGCTTACAGAGCTCTTCTCACAGGGGCTACTATCAGCTCTTGGCTACGTTAGGGGTGTGTCGCCTGACATGCAGAGGAGTTCCTGCTGCAAAAAGAGCCCTTATTATCCAAGGCTTTGTTGCCTTGATCTGGGTGGTCCAGCCTGCCCGTTCTCGTTGTCCGATTATAGAAGCGAAGGAGGGCCGGCCAGGGTCATGACACAGAGGGAGGTGATGAACATCTGAACATCTCTTTCCTTGAAAACCCCATGGGGTTCCCAGAAGCCAGGGGTGACTCGAATGGTCCCATTTCCATCCCACCCTCCGTCCAGGAAGCCGCCCAAGGGCTGCCTCGCTCCCCTCCCTGCCGGCGGCTGTTCTTTGTGTCAGCTGCCAACGTTGATGCCTTTTGGACAACATTGTAAAGGAGAATTATTTGTCATCCGCGGTAGCTTCCCGGCTCGGCTTGCTTTCTTCCCCCTTTCAGAGTCCAGCCTATTTTGCTTTAAATAGCTCGACTGATAGCAATTCAGAGGGTTCCGGAGCCAGGCAACGACTTTCATTGCAACCTGCTGGAAACGGGATGATAAGAGCCGATCCGGGGGCCTCTGATGCACAGCCCTGCTGATAGGCCGTGTTCATCTCGAGGAGGCGCCTGCAGATGTCCCGGGCACGAGGAGGCGAACACGATCCTGCCCTCGGCCACCATCGATCATTCCTTCCTCCCCGGTCTCATGCTCAGCTGTAGCTCCTCGTCTCCTCGTTAACCCCTGGCTCCTCCGCGCTCACCTTTCTTCCCCTTCCCCTGTGCTTTTGCTCGCGGAATTCTCCTTCCCTTGACAGATATGCTGCTTCATCTATATGCATTATTTTTAAAAAATCCATATATTTTCTTTTGTGCTTCTTTAGCTTTTTGTATCCTTTCCGTACCTTTTGGTTCAGGCGGGCATCTTCTGTTTTCCATTTCTTTCACCCATCCCTCCTTAATGTCCAGGATTGCCAACTGAGTTTGGGAATTCCTGGAGATCTGGGGGCCCAGCCTCTGTGGCGCCATAGACCCACCACCACCACCAAAGCAGGCATCGTCACCAGTGTTTCCTCTAAGCTGAGTTAGTGTGACTTAAGACCAAGTTTTATTCAGGTACAAGCGCTCCCTCCTCTGTGATGGACAGATCTGCACGTCCCGTCCCCCCCCCGCAATAGCTAGCATTCCAAAACAGTCCAGTGGCGCCTGAGCGGTGGGTGTTGCCTTCTCACACACGTCTGGTGATGTCAGGGGGTGTGGCATATGCAAGTGAGTTCTGCTAATGAGTTATGCTAATGAGCTCCTGCACCTCTTTTTCTACGAAATGACCCCTGGTTGTTTTGATTAAAAGAAGACTTCCTAATAATATGCACACATACAGAAATAAAACACACATTAAAACAAAAGTACTGAAAATGCAGAGGTGAGCGGGAATAATAGCAGGCTGTTGGGAGTTATAATTACCATTCCAGACATGCAGAAGGCCATGGGGAAAAGGCTGAGAAGACAGAAAGTGACCCAGACTTGGGGGTGCAAGTCTGTAGGCACCCAAGAGAAGACACACAGCAATGGAGCTGTGGCTGCTGTCACACATGCGGTATCAGGCCAGGCAAGAGCAAGGTAGTCCCAAGGCAGTCTGTTATGTAGTGTTATGTAGTCTGCATGGTATACTGCACGCTTTATTGGTACACAACAAGATCAACCGCTAACGGCCGGCTGGCCAACTATATACACTCCTGGGGACACACCCATGGGTTTGAATCTCCCGCCACGGTTCCATTGGTTCCCCCAGTGTAGGGACTAGGAGCCTAGTCCCTATTGTTCTCCCAGAGTCAAGCTCTGGGGTATTCGCTGGCCCGCTGGTGGCGGTCAGCAGACACAACACAGTCCAAAGTCAAAACCGGGCAAGCAGAAACACCGAGAAACCAAGTCCAAATCACCAACCGTTTGAGTAGTCCTTAAAGCCAGAGTCCAAAGAAGTCAGAAGCCATGGAATTGATGGTTTGAGATCCAGGTCGGGAGCGTAGCCATACAAGCCGAGGTCAGGAGCCGAGAAGTCAAAACGAGGAGCCAGAACAAGAACACGAGTGGTGAGGTGCAAAGCTTCGTCCAGAATGACTAGTTGCTAGCACAACTAGTCGGCGTGAGGGAGAGGGCTAAATAGCCCATAAGGCTGTGTCAGCTAGCTGCCATGTTTCATTTGTATTTGTCCTTTCCTGACTGTGGCGCTACGGCGCATGGTTGCTCGCTTGCTTTGCTCGCTTGCTGTAAACAGCGATAGGGAGGGGCTCATGAGACCGTGCGATCTGGCGCTGCCAGACTGGGTTATCGGACTAACCTTGAGAAGGAGGGAGGGCTTGCGTTCCACCGTTGGTGTGAATATTTCTGCTGTCATGAGGCACGGAGACTCTCCCGTTCATTATGTAACCTCCCGCCGGGAGAATACTTAGCGCGCCCTGATTGTGTCCTGGCTTCTGCTAGTACTCAGGGCTAAAAGAGCGTCTACCACACATGCACACCTCCTGCCACCGGGATGCCATGTCCTGTCAGCGTTGTTGCTGCAAACGGGACACCGGTGGGTGCAAGTCAGAGGGAGTGCCGATCCGGCATAGTTCTGCTTCAGCTGTCACTGGAGCAGCTTCTGTGGCTTCAGTCCTGTCAGGAGCTGGGAGTTCATCCCCAGCAGTACTTAGGTTTTCTGCTGGGGCCAGGTGCTTGGGTTCAGCAGCAGCAGTGACAGCTGCCTAGTTATAGGGGGTGGAAATAGGACCTGGGGGCATACTAATGCGACTGCCCCATGAAACAGTGTGCTGAAGGGATTGTTGTTGTTCAGTCGCACAGTCGAGTCTGACTCTTTGCGACCCCATGGACCAGCTCCTGCCAGGCCCTCCTGTCTTCCACCGTCCTCTGAAGTTGGCTCAATTTCATGTTCGTTGCATCCATGACACTGCCTAACCATCTCATCCTTTGCCGTCCCCGTCTTCTTTGACCTTCAATCTTTCCCAGCATCAGGGTCTTCACCAGTGAGTGCTCCCTTCTCATTGGGTGGCCAAAGTATTTGAGCTTCAGTTTCATTATCTGGCCTTCCAGGGAACAGTCAGGGTTGATTTCTTTTAGGATTGACTGACTTGATCTCCTTGCAGTCCAAGGGACTCTCAAGAGTCTTCTCCAGCACCAGAGTTCAAAAGAATCTATTCTTCGGCACTTGGCCTTCCTCATAGTCCAACTCTCGCAGCCATACATAACTGGGACCAAAAAAATGCGCAGGGGAGTCTCTGAGTAGCGTTCCCAGGAGAAGACAAAGATGTCATATTTTTGCATCTGTGCGGATGAATGGATTTCCTGGCACAAACAGGAACTGCTAATGTTTCTGTTGGAATGTGGCTAGGAATGTGAGACCTTAACGATCCACTGGTGGTGATCCCTGACTGCTGGAGAGAAAAGGCTACCCAATTATGTGGATAGCCTATTGATTAAGTTGATTTGATCAGGAATGAGCCAGGTGACAGACGATTCTCCTTTCCCGTGGGCCCCAATAGAGAGAAAAATAGCTCTTTGTTTTGAATGGGGGGGGGAGATAACTATTAGTTTGACCAATGCCCAGGGGTCGTTTAGTAGAAAAAGAGCTAGGGGAACTCATTAGCATAACTCATTAGAATATGCCACACCCCCTGACATAACTGGAAGTGTGTCATAAGGCCACACCCCCTGACATCACTGGAAGTGTGTCATAAGGCCACACCTACCACTCAGTTAGTCTTAGTCTTAAAGGTGCTATTTGTTAGTCTTAAAGGTGCTATTTGAACTCTTGGACTATTTTGCAGCAACAGACTAACACAGCGACCTCGGGGAAGCTCCTGGATGGGGCTGGGAGTCCTTGCGGAGGCCACGTGGAGTGGCCTTGGCCAGGCAGAGGGGGAGGACGCCAACTTACCCTCCTGCTTCTTCCTCCTTCTGCAACAGAATGAGGCTGGAAGCAGGGGTGGCCGGAACAAGGGGGCGGGGCTTTGTCGTGTGCCCCGCCCCCCTCACCCGGGGGAATGGCGATCCCCCACGATTCCCCCCGAATCGACCTCTGCCATGCCTTAAAGCTACCTCCCCAATGTAGCAAGTCCAGGCTTGTCCTTGGCTGCTAGGAACCAATTTCTTTGGCTGTGCTCCATCTCGGTTTGGTGTACATTTCCAGGCCACACTCTGGCCTACTTCTAGGCCAGACATGCCTTGTACTCATACCCAGAGGCAGTGTTCCCTCTAAGCCTGGTTAGTGTGAGCTAACTCACAGTTTCTTAGTCTGTGGCTCACACATTTTTGTCTTAGCTCAGGAAGGAGGGCTCCAGAGCAAACTAATTTATGCCACAACCAAATCGCTCGCTCGCAATTTGAATGCCAGCAGAGTTTTTGCTCACTAGACTCCACAGCTTAGAGGGAGCATAGCGAGGTGTGTGTGTGTTCGGGGGTGAATGATGATGAGGGGCGTTTTCTGCCAGTTGCTCCCCTTTGCAAAGGTACATGGGGGGGGGGTGGGGGGGGGGGGGCTCACACTTTATCATTTTAGTTGCCCCTTTTCTGCCCCTTTTTTGAGGTGTTGAAGCTCTCTCCCCATTCTGGTCTCATCAAAGCCCTTCAATCTCAGAAGCGTCCACTGAGGAGAAACCACCAGCGTCCCTTCAAGCCCTTCGATCTCAGAAACTTCCACTGAAGAGAAACCACCAGCGTCCCTTCAAATGGTGCCTTAAGCAAAATCTGAAGACAACCCGGGGGGTGGTTGGTTGGTTGGTTGGTTGTGGGACCCCCTTGTAAATTTCTGACAGGACTTTACCGAAAGAGTTTTGATGTCCCTCAAAGTACTTCAGACGCCTGGCCTGAGGAGAACATCCCCTCCCCCGTTCCCTTAGCGTTTTGCTGAAGGCGAATTTCATCACTGACTGCTGTAATACTGAATTCTCTGTGCTCTCTCTCTCTCTTTTAGAAAGGAATAACTATTTAATAGTCCGAGATCAGTGGGATATTTTTATCTACACTGGTGCACAATACAATCTATAACAAAGGGGTACATTCATTATCCTGTTTCTCAATTGCCTTAAAACATCAAGTTTAATGGAAAATGGAGATGAATTAATCCTATTAATTTTCGTATTTAAAAAAATGAGGCCCGGACGCATGTCTGCCTTTTGAAAAAGACATGGAAAAATGGGGGGCCGGTCTGCTGTTATCTGGGGAGGGTGGAAACTTTCTGTTAATGCGACAAAAGGGTTCTTCCCAAGGCTAGCATCAGCATTCGGTGGGATGAGACTGACAATCTGGTGGAGGAGCTTCAGTCGATCTGGACCTCGTTCCAGATTGCACTGGGGGTAGGGGAAGGAGAGCCAGTCTGGTGTAGTGGTTAGGAGCGTGGACTCTAATCTGGGAGAACCAAGTTTGATCCCCCACTCCTCCTCCACAGGCAGCTGCTGGCGTGACCTTGGGTCAGTCACAAGTTCTCTCAGAGCTGTTCTGTCAAGGGTAGTCCTCAAAAGAGCTCTGTCAGCCTCACCTACCTCACAAATTGTCTGTTGTGGGGAGGGAAGGGAAAAAGAAGAAGAAGATAAGAGATTGGATTTATATCCCGTCCTTCACTACCCAAAGGAGTCGCAGAGCGGCTTACAAACTCCTTTCCCTTCCCCTCCCCACGACAGACACCCTGTGAGGTAGGTGGGGCTGACAGAGCTCTTTTGAGGACTACCCTTGACAGAACAGCTCTGAGAGAACTTGTGACTGACCCAAGGTCACGCCAGCAGCTGCCTGTGGAGGAGGAGTGGGGGATCAAACTTGGTTCTCCCAGATTAGAGTCCGCACACTTAACCACTACACCAAATTCTGAGAATCCTTTGGGTAGTGAAGGAGGGGATATAAATCCAATCTCCTCCTCCTCCTCCTCTTTTTCTCCTCCTCCTCCTCCTCCTTGAACATGGCTGTCCCCGGGCAGATTTCTTGCTCAAGAGTTCTTACTCCTCTCTGATGAATGGAGTTTTGACTCTTGAAAACTTATATCTGAAGAAGTGAGCCATGACTCACGAAAGGTCCTCCCCTCCCACATATTTTGTTAGTCTTTCAGGTGCTCCTGGACTCTTGCTATTTTCTACTGCTACAGACAGTCTAACACAGCTGTCCATCTTGCTCTGTCTCCTTGGAAGGCACCAAATTTAGTTGTGTTGTTGTTCAGTCACACAGCTGAGTCCGACTCTTCGCAACCCCATGGACCACATCACGCCAGGCCCTCCTGTCTTCTACTGTCCTCTGAAGTTTGCTCAATTCCATGTTCGTTGCATCTATGACACTGTCTAACCATCTCATCCTTTGCCGTCCCCGTCTTCTTTGACCTTCAATCTTTCGCAGCATCAGGGTCTTCTCCAGTGAGGGCTCCCTTCTTCTCATTTGGTGGCCAAAGTATTTGAGCTCCAGCTTCAGTATCTGGCCTTCCAGGGAACAGTCAGGGTTGATTTCCTTTAAGATTGACTGATTTGATCTCCTTGCAGTCCAAGGAACTCTCAAGAGTCTCCACCAGCACTGCGAGGATTGCTTCCAGTACGGCGCGTCGACGGGCACTTGCTCAGCTTGCTCCAAGCCGCCCGATCCACTTTCATTTCTTTTCGAGCCCAGCAGGAACTCATTAGCATAATAGGCCACACCGGGAGAGCTCGGCCAGCTCTCCTGGAGAGAGGGTTGGAGCAGGGGGCGGTTTTTTTGGCCCCTCCCGTGGCTGGCAGTGCGGGGGGGTGACCAGGACTGCCCCGAAGCAGGAACGATCGTTTGGAAAAGAATATGGCTGCCATGTTCTTTATAGACGCTGACCATCCATTTTGTTTTAACCTCGATGGTATTTATAAAGAAAACTGAAAGAACGAAGTACATCGGAAAAGAAGAAAAAAATTAGTGCACGCTACGAGAAAGACAGTTGCTGTTGGATTAAATACCCCAAGTAACTAGCTGGCTCTTATATTAAGAAAAACGGCCGTGAAATGGAGGGGAGCGAGCATCGTATAAAATGGAGGGGGTAAGAAGAAGAAAAAATATTGTTTGAACTGCTGGTGATTCCTGACATTGGAAATTGAGAATTTAGGATTGTTGAAAAAATGGAGGAGGAAATAGAGGAGGAATTTGACCCCGAAACACTAATTGGTGACTTATCCTGGGAACAATTTTCAGACTTTTCGAAACGAGAAATAAAGCAAGCAGTTAAAATTGCCTGCAATAATTTGATGAAAGACTTTCAAAGTACAAATCATGAGGAAATTAGAAATGAAAATCAACCTCAGCAAGTCCAAGGAACTACAGAAGAGCGAAGTAGTAATCAGGAGAAGATGAGATAATCACAAAATTATAATGGGACTATAAGGGGGAAAGCGAAGTAAAGTACAGGCACACACAAAAGATGTGATTTAAAAGGAAAAATAAACTGTAATTTGGGAGAGAAGGGATCTAAAAATTATGTGTGAAAAAGAAAGGCTTCGGTAAAGACATTTAAAATAGGGAATAAACTGATGACCAACCCTGGGAAAAATGATGGAAGTGGCTTTGAGTTGGAACCTCGTGAATATAAAACTGCAAGACAACTGAGTGAAGTGGAATGGGAAAAGGAAATGTTAGAAAGAGGGGGCGGGAGGGAAAGACCAAAATAATGATGGGAGATTCGCTGTTGTTGTTTAAGTTTTGGGTATAAACGGTGAAATAAACAAAACAAAATTTTGTTAATGGAAAGAAAAGACAGGGAATTGGCTTAAGTATATTTAGTAGATAGTCTATTCTGATTAAAAGATAGTCTATTTAAAGAAGACGGGGACGGCAAAGGATGAGATGGTTAGACAGTGTCATCGATGCAACGAACATGAAATTGAGCCAACTTCAGAGGACGGCGGAAGACAGGAGGGCCTGGCAGGAGCTGGTCCATGGGGTCGCAAAGAGTCGGACTTGACTGTGCGACTGAACAACAACAACAACAACAACTATTCTGATGGCCTGGTTTATTGCTGATTTATTTAAGAGTTTTTTTGTTTGTTTTTTCTCTTTAAATGGTGAAGTGGGATGGATTCAAGTTTCTGAAGAAAGCGGGGTGATATATATATCCTTCTCCCTCTCTCTTTTTTTGGTTATATTATATGTTTTGATTGGGTATGCATCAGCACAGAAGAGGGTAGTAGAGATTTTGGTTATATTATATGCTTACTGGGAATGTGTTAGCACAGAAGGGGGTGGGAAGAATTTAAGGGGGGGGAAATATAGGAGATTAGGGTTAGAAGGAGGCTTTTCTCCAAATACCAGAGGTTATAAATAAGTTTAAGGATAAATGAATTGGAAACAGAAGAGATATCTAAATGTTGTTAGAAATGGGCGATTGAGAGGTAACCAAGCTTTCTATTTGTTCCAGAATATAAAATGAATTTGAAATGGTAATTATGGAATTGTGTAAAAAATATACTAAAGGCTTGTGTAAAAAAATATATACTAAAGGCTTCTTAACTTATATTGATGGTTTAAAAGAAGGTGAAAATGTTTGGAAAGGTAGATTAGTAAAATATTAGTAAAATGGTATGGCAAAAAGATAGCTCCAATTAACCCTCATCTAGTATATATACAGAAATAAGAGATGGGAAATGGGATGTTCTGACTTGTTAGAATGAATATAATTTTAAAGCAGTTCAAATAGGGAATGAAAATTACTTGTGCAATTAGAATGGTTTTATTAAAATGAAGCTTGTTTGATAGTAACATTTTTGGTACTAACTGAATTGCAAATTAAATCTGCTAGAAATTTTTTAGCTAAAGTAATTTATAAAATCTTGTAATACGTGCCTTAGGATAGTGGATTGGGAAAGGATAAAGAAGAAACAGTACTAAATGTAATCATAACGTTGCAAGTAATCGTAACGTTGATTGTAGATTCTAGAATTAAGATATTAATCCAGATTTGAAGGTGACGATAAATAGATTATTTTAAAAAAAAGTCTCCACCAGCACCATAATTCAAAAGAATCTATTCTTTGGCACTTGGCCTTCCTTGTGGTCCAACACTTGCAGCCCTACGTTATTACTGGGGATACCACTGCTTTGACCATACAGCAGTGGGGCCAGGCCACGAGTTCTTGTATTGTGAGAAAGGGAGAAAAGTACCTCTTTCTCTACCTGCTCTATCCCATGCATAATCTTGTAAACCTCAGTCATGTCACCCCTCAGTCGTCGTTTCTCCAAGCTAAATAGCCCTAAGCGCTTTAACCTTTCCTCATAGGGAAAGTGTTCCAACCCTTTTATCATTCGAGTTGCCCTTTTCTGCACTTTTTCCAAAGCTATAATATCCTTTTTAAGGTGTGGTGACCAGAATTGCACACAGTATTCCAGATGAGATCACACCGTTGATTTATATAGGGGCATTATGATACTGGCCGATCTGTTTTCAATACCCTTCCTAATAACACCCAGCATAGCATTGGCCTTTTTTATTGCAGTCACACACATTTCTCGAGATTTTCAGTGAGTTATCTACTACAACTCCAAAAATCTCTCTCTTGATCAGTCGCTGCCAGTTCAGACCCCATCAATGTGTATTTATATTTAGGATTTTTGGCTCCAATGTGCATCACCTTGCACTTGGCCACATTGAACCCCATTTGCCATGTTGACGCCCACTTGCCCATCCTTGACAGATCCCTTTGGAGTGCCTCACAATCCTCACTGGTTTTCACCACCCTGAACAACTTCGTATCATCCGCAAATTTAGCCACTTCACTGCTTACTCCCAACTCCAAATCATTAATGAACAAGTTAAAAAGCAGTGGACCAAGTACTGATCCCTGTGGTACCCCACTGCTTACACCCCTCCACTGGGAGAACTGCCCATTTATACTCACTCTCTGTTTTCTATTAATTAGCCAGTTTTTGATCCATAAAAGGACTTGTCCTTTTATCCCATGATTTTTGAGCTTGCTTAGGAGCCTTTGATGAGGAACTTTATCAAAAGCTTTCTGGAAGTCAAGGTAAACAATATCTATTGGATCCCCCTTGTCCACATGTTTGTTCACCCCCTCAAAGAACATTAACAGGTTAGTGAGACAAGATCTTCCCTTACAGAACCCATGTTGAGTCTGCCTCAATAGGTTTTGTTCATCTATGTGCCTACTAATTCTTTCCTTAATAATGGTTTCCACCAATTTACCCGGTATCGACGTCAGACTGACAGGCCTGTAATTTCCCGGATCTCCTCTGGAACCCTTTTTAAAGATGGGAGTGACATTAGCTACCTTCCAGTCCTCAGGAATGGAGGCTGATTTTAAGGAGAGATTACATATTTTTGTCAGGAGATCCACAAGTTCACAATTGAGTTCTTTCAGAACTCTTGGATGTATGCCATCTGGGCCTGGTGATTTATCAGTTTTTAAGTTGTTTATCAGTTTTAGGACCTCCTCTCTCGTCACCTCAATCTGACTCAGGTCTTTCAACACCCCTCCCGAACTCAGCGGCTCTGGAGTGGGCAAGCACCTCTCATCTTCCACAGTGAAGACGGAGGCAAAAAATGCATTTAGCTTCTCAGCCATTTCCCTATCATCCTTCAGTACTCCTTTTACCCCTTGGTCATCCAAGGGCCCCACTGCCTCCCTGGCTGGTTTCCTGTTTCTAATGTATTTGAAGAAAGTTTTATTGTTGGTCTTTACATTTTTTGCTATATGCTCCTCATATTCCCTTTTTGCCTGCCTGACCACAGACTTGCATTTTATTTGCCATAGCCTGTGTTCTGTTTTATCAGCCTCACTGTGACTAGCTTTCCACCGCTTAAAGGAATCCTTTTTACCTTTTACAGCTTCCATTACTTTGTTTGTTAACCATGTAGGCTTTTTCTTATACCTGTTTGTGCCTTTCCTAACCTGCGGAATATATTTTATTTGAGCTTCTAGAATTGTAGTTTTAAACAGTTTCCAAGCTTCCCCAATGGTTTTGACCCTTTCTACTTTTCCCTTCAGTTTCCTCCCCACATGTCCCCTCATATCAGAAAAATTACCCCTTTTAAAGTTAAAAGTGGTTGTGTGAGTCTTTTTGGCCAATTCCCTATTTGTACAAATGTTGAACTCAACAACATTATGATCACTGTTCCCAAGCGGTGCAATCACTTTTACATCTCTCACCAGGTCTTGAGTGTTACTTAGGACCAAATCAAGGATCGCCTCTCCCCTGGTAGGTTCCATGACCATCTGCTCCATTGCACAGTCATTTAGAGTGTCTAGAAACTCAATCTCTTTTTCTCGACTAGAACACATATTGACCCAATCAATGTGTGGGCAGTTCAAATCACCTATTACGACACAGTGTTTTTGTCTAGCTGCTATCTTTAATTCATTCATCATTTTATACTCCTCTTATCTTTTGATCTGGTGGGCAATAACGAACTCCCAGTATTAAGTTTCCTTTTGTCCCCCCTATTTCAACCCATAGAATTTCCAGAAGTGAATCCAATTCTCTTAGCCTCTCAATCTTTCTGGACTTTATACTTTCTCTGACATACAGAGCCACCCCACCTCCAACCCTTCCCCCCCTATCCTTCCGATATAATATATAACTGGGAATCACCGTATCCCACTGATTTTCCTCATTCCTTGGGCTGTCAACTTTCCAGAGATCCCCCAAAGATTGGGGATTCCATCTCCAAATAGGGAGATTTGCCCAGAGGGGTCTCAGTGTCCCTCTAAAAAGGCAGTGACAATCCAGTGAGTGGTGGTAGCGAACATAAGGAGTGAGATAGGCCCACGGGACAAGGGTGGGAGGTGAACAGCTGAGTTGTAAACTGGAGCCCGTTTCACCACAGTGGGCAACCAAGCTTGGTTCAGACAAAGGAAAGAAATCCTTTGCAGGCCTTTGTGTGGAACTCATTGGGGCCAGTTCTGACTAGGCTTGCCAGCTCTAGGTAGGGAGATTCCTGGAGATTTTCTGGTAGAGTCCATGGAAGCCAGGGTCTGGGGAAGGGAGAGGCCTCAGCTGAACAGAATTCCATAAAGCCCACCTTCCAAAGCAGTTATTTTCTCCAGGAGGGGGGAGAGATATGTTATCTGGAGTTCAGTTGTGATATCTGGTGATCTTCAGGCTCCACCTGGAGGTTAGCTACCCTAGGCATAGCAGTCAGTGCTTCAGAGCAGGGTTTCTGAGATCCAGGTTCTTGCTGTAGAAGCTGAGTGGGTGATTTTGGATCAGTCACAGACTTTCAGCCTAACCTACCTCACAGGGTTGTTGTGCAAGTCAAAAGGGGGAGAGGAGAATGATGTAGCCTGCTTTGATCCCCATTGCAGAGAAAGACTAATTTTCCTCCTGGGAAACCATTGATGCCAATCTCCAGGTGAGGGCTGGAGATCACTCAGAATTACAACTGCTCTCCAGATGGCAGAGATCAGTTCCCCTGGAGAAAATGGTGAACTCTGTGTCCTTTTACACTGCTGAGATGCGCCCCCCCCCCCATGACAGCCAATGTGACATGGCAGTCAGGGTTTCAGAGCACAGTGGAGACTGCAGGTGGGGGGGAGATGGGAAGCTAAGAGTGAGGGGAAAATAAAGGTAGGTTGATGATTGGCTGGGAAGGAGATAGGGTTGCCAACTCCAGGTGGGAAATTCCTGGAGATTTGAGGGATGGAGCCCGGAGAGGGTGAGGTTTGAGGAGGGGTGGAACCTTAGACAGGTACAATGCCATAGACTCCACCCTCCCAACCAGCCATTCCCTCCTGGGGAACCACTGTTGTCAATCTCCAGGTGAGGGCTGGATAGCACTTAGGATTATAACTGATCTCCAGGATGGAGGGGGGAGGAAATGGAAAGCTGAAATCAGAGGGGCAGATAATGGCAGGTTGATGCTTGGCTGGGAAGGAGATAGGGTTGCCAACTCCAGGTGGGAAATTCCTGGAGATTTGAGGGATGGAGCCCGGAGAGGGTGAGGTTTGAGGAGGGGTGGAACCTTAGACAGGTACAATGCCATAGACTCCACCCTCCCAACCAGCCATTCCCTCCTGGGGAACCATTGTTGCCAATCTCGAGGTGAGGGTTAGAGATTACTCAGAATTACAACTGATCTCCAGGAGGGAGGGTGGGCAGAAGTCAGCTGCTGTCAGAGGGGCAGATAATGGTACGTTGATGGTTAACTGAGAAGCAGAATTTTTGCTCACAAGAGTCCACAGCTTAGAGGGAGCAATTGAGGGTGCCCAGTTGTAGAAATGACTCCATGGAGACCTGTGTGCTGCATTTTCTGGCCCACATTGTGTGACCTTGGACACCAGGTATTGTGTAACATAAGGTATATGATACTTTACTTTCACATCTGTGCCTTTCTATTACATACTCCTAATATGTACTTAACCTGCTTCCAGCCGATGCTTTCGTTACACATCACATCTTTCTAGAGTCCGTTGTATTGCTTTCCGAGTTTACCAGCTGCTGTCCTTTATACAGTTTCTATCTCCGGTACCTGGCACTACATTTTATGGCACACATGGCCCGGCCTGAGAAAGTGACATTCATGTCAGATCCAGCCCTTGTAACAAATGAGTTTGATACCTCTGGTTTATGGCGCTGTACCAATCTGAGGCCCCTCCCCTCCCCAAACTTCACCATCCCTAGGCTCCACCCCCAAAATCTCCAGGTATTTTCCAACCCAGAGCTGGCATCCCTAGAAGATATCCAATACAAATGTGACTCCCCCACCCTGTTTCTTCCTGGCCCAGCCTGGCGCTGAAGCAAGAGAATGAAGCCATCACCCTGTGTATTCTCTGCCAGATATGATGCATTCAATTCCCTCGCAGCAGAAGATCCACAGGGAATCCACTCTGGCAAGAAACTCCATTACTGTTGTCAGAATTGGAAGCCGCCTCCTGTTTCTATCACAGAGTCTGCCACACAGCTAGGTCTGCAAAGGGAAAGTCCCTGCGAGCGTCTTTGGACCGAGGAGTCCTCCGGTTGACGGCCTCTCTTTCCCCAGCTTGTACCCAGCTTGCAGTGTAGGCTTATGCAGGGCCCAGTGCTGGGGCTCACAGGAGTGGGGTTGCCAACTCTGGGGTGGGAAATTCCTGGAGCTTTGGGAAGAGCAGGGTTTAGAGAGAGGGGTGACCTCGGTGGGATATAATGCCATAGCATCCACCCTTCAAAAGAAGTCATTTCCTCCTGCAGAGCCAGTTTGGTGTAGTGGTTAAGTGCGCAGACGCTAATCTGGGAGAACCGGGTTTGATTCCCCACTCCTCCACTTGTGCCTGCTGGATGACCTTGGGCACACCATAGTTCTGTCAGAGCTGTTCTTGAAAAAGAGCAGTTTCTCTCAGAGCTCTCTCAACCCCACCCGCCTCACAGGGTGTCTGTTGTAGGGAGGGGAAGGGAAAGGAGTTCGTAAGTCGCTCTGAGACTCCAAGTGAAGGTCGGGGTGTAAATCCAATCTCCACCTCCTCCCCCCCTCTTCCTCTTCTTCTTCTTCTTGGAAAACCCATGTAGGCAGACTGCTTGACTGCTGCAGATGAGGTTGTTCCGCCACGCTGAAGCCACAATCAGTGGCTCCCCCCCAAGCAGTCTCCTGTTCCCTCCCTTGCACTACTTGCTCGCAGGCCACATAAGAGCCCTGGATAAGCCAGTTCCGGCCCTTGGGCCTTATGTTTGACACCCCCGCTGGACACCATCCTCCAAAGCAGCCATCTTCTCCAGGGAAGCTGATCTCTACTGTCTAGAGATCAGTTGTACAGCTGGAGATCTCTAGGTCCCACCTGGAGTTTGGGAACCCTAATGCCCACCCCATCGCTTCTGACACCAAGACGGGACCGTTCCCTCCCAAGATGATGAAAACAGACCCTTCTCCCCTCTGCCCTGAGTCACAGGGCAGCTAGAAGGTGGGATGCCCACAACACTTGTTCTTCCGTCCCTTATCCCTCACACACGCTGCAGTGAGCTCAGGGCAGCAAGCGTGGGTCTCATCAGCACCATTTATTTTCACAATGGTCGAGTGAAGATGGTTAGTCTGAGGCCAGACAAACACCCTGACCCCTAAGATTGCCACTCTCCAAGTGAGGCCTGGGGTCCTCCTGGAATGACAACGGATATCCAAAAATCAACTCCAGTCCTACTGTCAGTCATCCCTTTCACTATGGTTCAGAGGGACTGACCACTTTATTGTTTTCTTAAGTGGGACATATATTCGTATTTGTTCATAGGAACCTCAGAAGAGCCCTGCTGGATCAGACCAGTGGTCCATCAAGTCCAGCATCCTGTCTCACACAGCGGCCAACCAGTTCCTCTGGAGGTCCAGCCACAGGCCTTCATTAGAACATCAGAAGAGCCCTGCTGGATCAGACCAGTGGTCCATCAAGTCCAGCATCCTGTCTCACACAGTGGCCAACCGTTTCCTCCTTAGGTCCAGCCACAGGCCTTAATTAGAACATCAGAAGAGACCTGCTGGATCAGACCAGTGGTCCATCAAGTCCAGCATCCTGTCTCACACAGTGGCCAACCAGTTCCTCTGGAGGTCCAGGCACAGGCCTTCATTAGAACATCAGAAGAGCCCTGCTGGATCAGACCCATGGTCCATCAAGTCCAGCATCCTGTCTCACACAGCGGCCAACCATTTCCTCTGGAGGTCCAGTCACAGGCTTTCATTAGAACATCAGAAGAGCCCTGCTGGATCAGATCAGTGGTCCATCAAGTCCAGCATCCTGTCTCATACAGCAGTCAACCAGTTCCTCTGGAGGTCCAGTCACAGGCCTTCATTAGAACATCAGAAGCGCCCTGCTGGATCAGACCAATGGTCCATCTAGTCCAGCCTCCTGTCCCATACAGCGGCCAACCGTTTCCTCTGGAGGTTCAGCCACAGGCCTTCATTAGAACATCAGAAGCGCCCTGCTGGATCAGACCCATGGTCCATCAAGTCCAGCATCCTGTCTCACACAGCGGCCAACCATTTCCTCTGGAGGTCCAGTCACAGGCTTTCATTAGAACATCAGAAGAGCCCTGCTGGATCAGATCAGTGGTCCATCAAGTCCAGCATCCTGTCTCATACAGCAGTCAACCAGTTCCTTTGGAGGTCCAGTCACAGGCTTTCATTAGAACATCAGAAGAGCCCTGCTGGATCAGACCAGTGGTCCACCTAGTCCAGCCTCCTGTCTCACACAGTGGTCACCAGATCCTCTGGAGGTTCAGCCACAGGCCTTCATTAGAACATCAGAAGCGCCCTGCTGGATCAGACCAGTGGTCCACCTAGTCCAGCCTCCTGTCTCACACAGTGGTCACCAGATCCTCTGGACAGCCAACTACAGGGCAGAGAGCTTGAGACCTTCCCCTGATGTTGCCTCCTGGGACTGGTCTTCAGAGGTTGACTGCTGCTGGATATGGTTGCCCTTCTCTGTACTTTTTCCAGCTTTTCGATGTCCTTTTTGTGATATGGTGACTAGAACTGTACACAGTATTCCAAAGGAGACTGGACCATAGATCTATACAGGGGCATTATAATATGGGCCATTTTATCTTCAGTCCCTTTACTAATAATTTCTAACATAAAATTTGCTTTTTTTCCCACCCCTGCAGCACACTGGGTCATCTACTATGACCCCAAAATCTTTCCCCCTCTTAATCTTAGCAGATTCAGACCCCATTCACCTATCTTTGAAGTTGGGATCTTATTGCCCAATGTGCATCACCTTACATTTAGCCAACATTGAACTTCATTTGCCACATGGTCGCCCACTCACCCAGTCTGTGGAGGTCCTCTTGGAGCTCTTCACAGCCAGCCTTGGTTTCCACCCTCCTGAATAATTTGGTGTCTTCTGCAGACTTGGCCACTACACTACTCAGCCCTCGTTCCAGATGGCTGATGAACAAATTAAATAGTAGCAGCTCCAATACCGATCCTTCAGGGACCCCACTGCTGACTTCCCTCCACCGAGAGAGCTGCCCCTTTTGGTGTAGTGGTTAAGTGTGTGGACTCTAGTTTGGTGCAGTGGTTAAGTGTGCAGACTCTAATCTGGGAGAACAGGGTTTGATTCCCCACTCCTCCACTTGCACCTGCTGGATGACCTTGGGCAAACCATGGTTCTGTCAGAGCCATTCTCTCAAGGACAGCTCTGGAAAGAGCTCTCTCAGCCCCACCTACCTCACAGGGAGGGGAAGGGAAAGGAGTTTGTAAGCCGCTCTGAGACTCCGAGTGAAGGGCGGGGTATAAATCCAATCCAATCTCCTGCTCCTCCTTCTTCCTTCCTTCCTTCTTCTTCCTTCCTTCTTCTTCCTTCCTTCTTCTTCCTTCCTTCTTCTTCTTCCTTCTTTGCCTTCACTCATTTAACCAATTTTTAATCCAGAGGAGGACCCATCCTCTCATCCCATGACTGCTAAGTTGACTCAGGAGACTCTGGTGAGGTCGTCACCTCAATCAGGGATCACCATACTCATGAAGTTAAAAACTCCAGGCATGTTACCTGCCGTGTCAGTCTAATCTGGGGGACTTTCTTGGCATGACCATTGAGCTGCAAACTGTAGAGTTGGGCCTTTCCCAGGACTCCACCCTGAAGGAGGCTCTCTTTCAGAGGGTCGTCTATGGTTGCGAGCTCCTGGTTGGGAAACAGCTGGAGATTTGAGGGGTGGAGCCTGTGGGGAGGGTGGGGTTTGGGGAGGACAGGGACCTCAGTGAGGGATGGATGCCATAGAGTCTACCTTCCAGAGCGGCCATTCTCTCCAGGGGAAGTGACCTCTGTCACCTGGAGACCTGTTGTAATCAGTGTTCCCTCTAAGCTGAGTTGGTGTGAGCTAGCCCACAGTTTTTTAGCCTCCAGCTCAGAGACTTTTGTCTCAGCTCGGGAAGGGATGGCTCCAGAGCAAACTAATTCGCGGGCTCACGGCTTTAATGCCAGTAGCTCACAAAGAAGAATTTTTGCTCGCAAGACTCCACAGTTTAGAGGGAGCATTGGTTGTAATCCCAGGTGATTTCCAGCCAGCACCTGGAGGTTGGCAGCCATAGGGTCACCCTTGCCCTGCCTTTGCCCCAAGATGCATCCTAGCATTATAGAGGTGGAAGGGATCTCCAGGGGTCATCTAGTCCAACCCTCTGCATAAGGCAGGAAATTCACAAATACTCCCTCCCACATACCCAGTGACCCCGGCTCCATGTCCAGAAGATGGCAAAAACCCTCCAGGACCCCTGGCCAAACTGGTCTGCAGAAAAACTGCTTCCTGAGCCCAAAGTGGCGATCAGCATTTCTCTGGGCATGTAAGAAAGGGCCACAAGAACTAAGCACTGAGGCAAGCAATGCTCCCTCTAAGCTGTGGAGTCTTGTGAGCAAAAATTCTACTTTGTGAGCTACTGGCATTAAGGTTGTAAGCGAGCCATTTGGCTGCTGCATAAATTAGTTTGCTCTGGAGCCATTCCTCCCTGAGCTAAGGCAAAAATGTGCGAGCCGGAGGCTAAAGAACTGTGAGCTAGCTCACACTTGGCTTAGAGGGAACACTGGATGCAACCCTTCCCTCCCTCCCCCTCATGATCTGCTTAAGTCCACAACGCTAGGGAGGAAGACACCTGGCTCTGGGAGAGACGAACAAGCCTGTGGAAGACTTTTAGATCATTTTAGAAGCAGAGTTTTAATCTCCAGGCGGGAGCTGGATTGGCCGACATCAAGTTCTCAGGGCCGGCTCACGCGCAGGAGGGCTTCATGCGGTTTCTCATTACTCAGCACAGCTGAAGACCTGAACAGGCTCCACTGTGGGGAGGGGGAAACTGAGCGGAGATCAGTTTGTCTTTGGTTGATCCGTGATGGCTTCATCTGTCAGCAAATCTGATTATTCTGCAGCATGAAAAATCCCCTTCTTCGCTATCGAGTTCAGGCAAGCGCTTGCTGGTTCTCATCCCATTAAATGTGCAGTCTGAGACATCCGGGGTTCGCCTTTTGTGGCTGTGGCTTTCGAACCAAGGAATTAACAGTGTCACGGCTCAGTGTGGGGTGTCACCTGATGCTGCCACCACTCTGGATTTAGGTTCCCTTGAGAAGGCCCAGAGCCCCCTCCCAAGACTTTCAGACCTCCCTTTTGGCTGAATAACAGGCGTGAGGACCAGGCAGAGTACAACAAGGAAAAGGTTTATTGTATAGGAGGTTAAACAACAAGGTGCAGAATAACAGTAAGTGGGTGAAAAGAAAAGAAACCAAATGCCCTAACGCGTCTAAAAATACACTGTCCCTAGCTCACTATCTGCAGTGGCCTTAGACTATTCACCCTTCCCTCAGGATGAGGGTCTCTCCCCTGCAGCAGCCTTCCTTCTGGCTCTGCCCTCTGGGAAGAAAGAACAGCTTTTCCTGCTGCTCCAGGTCTTTTATTCCAAGCCCTCCTCTTTTCCTAATGGTCAATTTTGGCTCCAAAACCTCTCAGGGGCTTCTGGGAGTTGTAGGCCCAGCCTCACCTACTGCTAGCCAGGCTCCCTGGGTCTAGTAGGCCTCTGGTGGCACAGCCCAGATCATGACAAGCAGGGACCCAGAAGCTGCACACTCTAGTCCGTGACCCCCGAGACGAGGCCGTCCAATTTCTGATGCTCCACAGTCCCGCCAATGCCATCCAGAGAGCCCTGCAGAGAGTGGGGCACACCCTCCTTCGGTGTTTGCAGAGCAAATGGCTCCAGTCTGGCGCACACAAAAGCCGCCGCATCCTGCTTATGCATAATACATTCCTCTGCCTTGACTGTTTGACAGGCGTGGAATCATCCCAGGTTTTGTCGGTGGATAATCGCCTGAGCGGTGCCATAATGGACGTTTCTGGCACCGCGCGCACACGTGGCCGGGCCGCTTAACACCCAGCTGGCACGGCTTTCATGTCCAGCCAGCCAGCCCTCCAAGCGGGGCTCAAATAATCAATTTGCAGCAAGGTTTTTCTCCTGCCCGGCCCTCTAATTGGCATGGCCAGACAGAAGATTCCGAGTCATTCATCATATATTTTGTGCTCCGTGGGGCTTTCGTATCTAACGGCTGAGCAACACGTGGAGAGGCTGTTTACCACTCTGCGCAAAATCCACAAGAGCTGCCTCCAGTCCCGTCTCTGTTAGAAAAGCTTGGAGTATCCTGTTGGGGTGCAGGATAGGCCTGTAACTACAGAGGCTTTTCGGGGCTTTTCGGAGCCAGTTTGGTGTAGTGGTGAAGTGCACGGACTCTAATCTGGGAGAGCCGGGTTTGATTCCCCACTCCTC
This sequence comes from Gekko japonicus, assembly GCF_001447785.1. Taxonomy (NCBI): domain Eukaryota; kingdom Metazoa; phylum Chordata; class Lepidosauria; order Squamata; family Gekkonidae; genus Gekko; species Gekko japonicus. The sequence continues at coordinate 50,481 of NW_015174956.1, read as the reverse complement.
CACTTGCACCTGCTGATGTGACCTTGGGGCAGTCACAAGCTCTGGCACAGTTGTTCCTGAAAGAGCAATTTGTGTCAGAGTTCTCTCAGCCCCACCCACCTCACAGGGTGTCTGTTGTGGGGAGGGGAAGGGAAAGGAGTTTGTAAGCCGCTCTGAGACACCTTTGGACAGTGAAGGGCAGGGTATAAATCCAATCTCTTCTCTCTTCTTGAGTATAAAAGTCATCACACCCACATGCCCGCTTGATACCAGAATTGTTGCTTTGGCTGGCAGAAGTGATTGACTTGCAGCAGCTGAGAACTGTCATCTAAAGTGGTTGACAGCTTGCAATTTAGAGATCTATCCTGGTAACAGCTTTCTGTGGGCTAAATGGCTTTTCTTTCTGCACTGAGAACTTCAGCTGTACCAGGGGGGAAAATTGCCACAGAAGTCACAATATCCTAGCTACAGGCCTGGTGCAGGATCCATTTTCTCGGGGAGGCGAGGGAAGAAGAAGAAGAGATTGGATTTATACCCCACCCTTTACTACCCAGAGGCGTCTCAGAGGGGCTTACAAACTCCTTTCCCTCCCCCTCCCCACAGCAGACACCCTGTGAGGTAGGCGGGGCTGAGAGAACTCTGACACAAACTGCTCTTTTTCAAGAACAGCTCTTGTCAGAACTATGGCTTGCCCAAGGTCATCCAGCAGGCTCAAGTGGAGGAGAAAGAACAGGGCAGGAAAGAGAGTGGGGCAGTCCAAAAAGCCAAGCCGGGGCCAGGAGCCAGGAACAGAGAGCCAAGTCCGAAGCCAGGGGGTCCAAAGGTCTAGGTGCAGGAGCCGAGCCGGACTGGATGCAAGCAGCACGAGGCTGACTTGTTGCTTCCACGAAGAGTACTGCCCAGAGTGTGGAGTTCAATGCTGCTACCAATTAGCCAGCTGCACAATCAGCCAGGCTCCTGTTAGAACTCTGGGCAGGCTGAGCGTCTTCTCTTTAGCCTGGCCTCTCTTCTCCTGGTTGCTAAGTTTTGCCGCAGTCACTCCCTTATATGAGTCACACGTTGGGGTGAGTCAGGAGGGCTTTCAGCTTGCAGTTCTTCCCCCTTATCTGGGCCAGGTGTGAAGACTGCTGTTGCGCAGGCACTTGCCAGCTATCCTCCTCTGCTGCTTCAGAGGGGCCAGCTGTGGTTCCTGCAGACTCTGTCAGCTCATCCTCATCCATGCCCATGATGCTACGCACCACAACATCACTTCTGGTGAAAGCCCGGAAATGACTAAGGACAGCTCTAGGAATTGCTGAGAACTCTATGGTAAAAACCATAGAGTTTCATATAATCCCTAGAGCGACCCTTGTGGCGTAATATCGTATGGGATGCTAGTAGGTGTTTTTATTTTTATCACACCGCCATGGGCTCTGGCAGGCAGCAGGGGCTGGGGTGGGGAATCTCCCACCCTGACTAGAGGACTAGCAAGCCCACCACCTGGGAAAAACCCTGAAGGTAAGGCAGCGTCAGAGGTTCACATGAACACGAGGAGCTGCCTTATCCCAGCTCAGGCCAACTGATCTTTCAGGTCCGTCTTGGCAGCCGCTCCCTAGGGCCTCAGGAAGAGAAAGACGTTTCATCTCCTCCTATCGTAGAATCATAGAATGTTCGAGTTGGAAGGGACCTCGCAGGTCATCTAGTCCAACCCCCTGCACTCTGCAGGAGCATCGCCGAAAGACAGCCCTACAACATACCCGAAAGATGGTCATCCAGCCTCCGCTTGAAAACGTCCAGCGAAGGAGCATCCACCACCTCCCGAGACAGACTGCTCCACGGCTCAACCACTCTTACCCTTAGGAAGTTTCTCCTGATATTTAGCCGGTAATGACTCCCTTGTAATTTCCACCCATTAGGTGATCCTTCTGACCGGAGATGCGGGGATTGAACCTATTACCTTTGGCATGAAAAGCAGGTGTTTGGCCACTCATCTATGGCCCCTCCTGTCAGATTCCCACAGCAATCAGTCTCAACAACGTTCCTTCAGAAGGATCAAGTTTATTGAGCTCAGTAAAGGCAGGTCATCTGTGCATACGCTGAGTGTTAGATCTGACTCCGCAGGCGGGAATGGGGGAAGAGATGCAGGATTCAAAGTGGGGTCCCCTGATCAATGCTCCCTCTATTTTTCGGCACTCGGCCTTCCTTATGGTCCAACTGTGACAGCACGCCTAGGTCGCTTTGCTGTTTCTTAGGGCTTCATCAGGCCGCTTTTCTTAGTGATGGAGCCCGCCCAGCTCTGGCATGATTTGGAATGACACGAAGTATGTTCCAAATAGCTAGGAATCGTGGCTAAAGCCCATGTTGTCTACTGCATGTGCTCTTTTGGAAACTCTTCTCTGCACCCAGAGCCGGTGACCGCATCGTCCTAAAGAGAGACTTCTACTTTCAAGGACTATCAGGTCACTATTCAACTGGTGCAGATGTCATTTATGCATGGTGGCAAAACCATTTGTTACGTGTATTATTTATGGTAGTAAGCAGGGGTCACTTTGTAGAAAAGGAGGTGCAGGAGCTCATTAGCATAACTCATTAGCATAACTTATTTGCATATGCCACACACCCTGACATCACCCGAAGTGTGTCAGAAGGCAACACCCACCGCTCAGGCTCCACTGGACTGCTTTGGATTGCTAGCTATTGGGGGGGAACGTGCAGATCTGTCCTCGCAGAGGAGGGAGAGCTTGTACCTGAATAAAACTTGGTCTTAAAGGTGCCACTGGACTGTTTTGGATTGCTAGCTATTGGGGGGGGGGACGTGCAGATCTGTCCTCGCAGAGGAGGGAGAGCTTGTACCTGAATAAAACTTGGTCTTAAAGGTGCCACTGGACTGCTTTGGATTGCTAGCTATTTGGGGGGGGGGAACGTGCAGATCTGTCCTCGCAGAGGAGGGAGAGCTTGTACCTGAAGGCGGGCCGGGGGGGAGGCTCTGCAACTTACCTGGCTGCTGTTTGCTCCTCATGGCCTGAGTGAGGGCTGCTGGGAGCAGGGGGTGGGGCTTGTTGCATGTGCCCGCCCCCTGGGCTCCTTACTGCCGGAGCTCCGCTCCTGTGCGCTCCCACAGGAAATGACCCCTGGTTGTAAGTAGAACTGTATCAGAAGACAGAAGTACCAAGCGTGACTTTTACAGCATGACAGATTATTCTGATGGTTTGTTTGCACAACTGTATTTCCATTTTGGTGTGGTTATTAACCACCTGGAGGTGGGCAATCCTAGAAGGAACTGATCTGTGTCATCTGGCAATCAGTTGTCATTCCAGGAGACCTCCGGGGACTCCCTGGAGGTTAGCAGGCCTATAGTGGCCCCATGGGTCTTGTGAGCAACTGGGAAGAAGAAGAAGAGGAGGAGGAGGAGGAGGAGAGGAGGAGGAGGAGGAGGAAAAGGAATTGGGTTTTATGCCCTGCTCTTCACTACCCAAAAGACTCTCAGAGCGGCTTACAAACTCCTTTCCCTTCCCCTCCCCATAGGTGGGCCTGAGAGAGCTCTGACAGGAATGGCTCTTTTTCAAGAACAGTTGTGCCAGAACTGTGGCTTGCCCAAGGTCATCCAGCAGCTGCGAGTAAAGGAGTGGGCAATCAAACCCAGTTCTCCCAGATTAGAGTCTGCGCACTTCACCACTACAGCAAACTGGCTCTCAGCTTCTGTTGCCAACCTCCAGGTACAACCTCCAGGTGAGGACTGGTTATCCCCTGGAATTACAGCCCGTCTCCAGACGACGGAGATCAGTTCCCCTGGAGAAAATGGCTGCTTTGGAGGGTGGGCTCCGTGCCATGGCACCATGCTGAGGTCCCTCCCCCAACCCTGTCATCGCAAGGCCCCACTCCCAAATCTCCAGGCGTTCCCCAAATTGGACCTGGCAGCCCTAAAAAGTAGCCTTGACCATGGCAATTGCTTGATGCGCCAGAAGAAAAGAGGCCCAGCGATGCTGACGTCCCGTTGGATGCCTTTAATTAGAACTAACGCATTACTTTGCTCCCCCCAAGCTCCCCCCCATGCCTTTGGAGGCATCGACTTCTCCGAAGGGCTACCAGCTGGGGTCCGAGGACACGCACCGGGAGCTCTCAGCCCTGCACATGGATACATTTTAATTAACGACGCTTAATGAGACGCTGCCCCAGAAACTCACCTCCACCCTCGCAGACGGTAAACAAATTCCTCTGGCCACCTCTTGGCCCCCTCGGAAATCATCTTCCCTGGGAAACGGCAGCAAAAGTCCCGTGGCGGGAGGAACTGGACAAGAGGCCAGCCGTCAGTCAGAACCGGCTGGTTCCAGAAACAGGCAGGCCCTGGGACTCGAGTAGAGATGCCAACTCTGGGCTTGGGAATTCCTGGAGATTTGGGGGATGGACCCCCGGGGGAGCACTGGGTTTAGGCAGGAGAGGGAACTCTGTGGAGTATAAGGCGGCACAGTCCGCCCTCCAAAGCAGCCATTTTCTCTCTGTGGCCCTGGAGACCAGTTGTAATTCGGAGAGATCTCCAGGCCCCACCTGGATGTTGGGAACGCGAGACTCAGTGCCTGCCTGGGGGAATTGTCACATGTTCAGAGGTACTCTTGACAGTCGTTTTAAATGGCTTAGCCTTTCAAACACATTCGGATGAAGGGCCCTGGCTTGTGGCAAGTCCCGTCCGTTAGCCAATTTGCCTCATTACAGTCTTCTTAAAATCATGAGCCAGTTTGGTGCAGTGGTGAAGTGCGCGAACTCTAATCTGGGAGAACCGGGTTTGATTCCCCACTCCTCCACTCGCAGCTGCTGGATGACCTTGGGCAAGCCGTAGTTCTGACAAGAGCTGTTCTTGAAAAGAGCAGTTCTTATCAGAGCTCTGTCAGTTTCTGTCAGAGCTCTCTCAGCCCTGCCTACCTCACACGGTGTCTGTTGTGGGGAGGGGGAGGGAAAGGAGTTTGGAAGCTGCTCTGAGACTCCGAATGAAGGGCGGGGTATAAATCCAATCTCTTCTTCTCCTTCTCCTTCTCCTTCTCCTTCTCCTTCTCCTTCTCCTCCTCCTCCTCCTCCTCCTCCTCCTCCTC